>NW_022987648.1:453241-733241 GCF_902827165.1 Trematomus bernacchii
AAAGCCCTCTCGGCCAGGTTGTGAGTGACAATAGTTGTGTGAGTTCAGCACGAGCGAAGATGGCAGAACAAGAGCACCTCGTGAACAAGAAAGGTTATTTAACCTTTCTTGTTCACGAGGTGCTCTCCTGGATTTAAAAGTAGTAAGAGTTGCAGCGGAATTCATTTGAATTCCGCTGCAACTCTTACTACTTTTAAATCCAGGCTGAAGACTTTTCTTTTTGCCGCTGCTTTTAATTGAACTATTCACATCTTAAACTGCACTGTAACTTTTAACTTTTATCCATGTATTTTTTCTTTTAATGTTTCTTTTATTATCTTTTCTTTTTAATGACTGATTTTAAATGCCATTTTCATAATGTCTTCCATTTTTGTAAAGCACTTTGAATTGCCTTGTGTTGAAAGGTGCTATATAAATAAACGTGCCTTGCCTTGCCTTGCCTTGCCTTGCCTTGCCTTGCTGTTTGGAAATACTTTGGGTTTTCCCGCAGCGAGGCTCCCCCGGCCCCCCGTTGACAGTTCACAAGCGTGCCCCCTCGATTTCATCCACCACATCACAGTCATCAATTAAGGACGCGCTTTACAGTGCAACGGCCTACTCAACCAGCTCGCAAAGACACAAAGATATAACAGATGCCATCACATTCTACATAGCTAAATACATGTGCCCAGTTAGCACGGTTAGCAACCAGGGGTTTAAGCAACTGGTTAACACTAGGGACAAGCGTTACGCGATGCCATCTGTGCCATTATTTCACCAGATCTGCCTGCCTGCCCTATATGACAAATGCCGTGGGGAAGTTGAAAAAGATGTGGCTTCAGCTGAATACTTTGCAGTTAAATTATACTTAAAGTTCAGGGTAATCAACTGTTAAAAAGATACTGTTCAAATAATTTTTTTATAAATAAATAATAATAAAAAAATATATTTGAACAGTATCTTTTTAACAGTTGATTACCCTGCAATAGAGAGGCGAAGTCCCTCCCCTTCCGGTTGAGCTGCATGGGACCTTATTTCGGAAAAGTTATGCATTGAAGTCAATGGAGAGAGAAAGATTATCTTTCGATCCCGTTTGAATTGTGCCACGAATTACACATATGATGTTTGTCAATTTAAAAGATAATTTTACAAGTCAAAAAAATTAAAATGTGTCGTAAAACTGTGAAGTAACACTTTTTTTGTGTGAAACCGCTCAATGAACTACATCTCCCGTCTCGCACCACACACCAAGACGGCCGTCACGTTGGCACATTTCACTTCTTTCTTTCAGAATGAGGCGAAAAGTATTAAAAGAGGTGAAAATCACTCCAAGTCTGGGCATGTTGAGAGCTGTACATACACACAAGGGGAGTTAGTCGGTTCCGTAAGAGCCAGCATGCGGGACCGGGATTCTGGGATTTGTAGTCTTTCTAGTTGCCTATTTTTCATAGTCTTATATTTCAACAGTTTTAGGACAAACTGTGACTTTTTTGACGTGGAAATTATTATTTAAGATTGACAAACATCATATGTGTAATTCGTGGCACAATTCAAACGGGATCGAAAGATAATCTTTCTCTCTCCATTGACCTCAATGCATACTTTTTCCGAAATAAGGTCCCATGAGTCCCACCGGAAGGGGAGGGACTTTGCCTCTCTATAGTCAATGTGCAACTACTGGCAACAGGAAGTCCATCAAAAGATCACAGAAAAACGACATTGTGTGTAGATATAAATATACAATGTTACCCATAAAGTTGGAATAATTTTGTTTTCAGACACTTTCCTCTTTTTATTCCTATTTAATTTTCACTGTGATATGTTTGAAAGAGATTGATCAATAACGTTTTGAGAAAATATACACTATCTATCAAGAATAAATCACATTGTCCCAATCATTAAATGAGAAGCGGTAAAAAATATTTTAATCCAACTTTTTGGGCAACAATCTATATAAATATATAAATGGTCTCACCTCTGCCCACTTGGATTTCTTATTTTCATTTTCAAATTTTCTGAATTCTTTTAGGTCCTTCATGTAGATGAGTAGCTTGATGAGCATCAGCAGCAGCAGGCCAATGAGAGCAACAGATGCAATGGAGCCCCCGATGATAGCTATGACACTAGGGGGCTCCGGACAGTCTGGAGCAGGGGTCGGCAACCCCTGGCACACTAGGAATAAGTGGAATAAGTGTGCAAAATATTTAAATTTTATTTTCGGATCCTGAACGAGACCGCCGCCAGAGCGCGTCTCCCCGTTACCTGCAGAAGGAAGCCATGCACGCAACGCAGCCCCGCTCTCTTTAACTCCAGGCAACTTTCTGCCGCTTTCCTCCGTAATGCAGTGCTGATAGTTTCACCACAGAGGAAAGCACTTCACAAATTGCATTACCCATAAGGAGCTGTAAAAATGCCGCAGTTTTTGCGTGGCGATCGATATCGGCCGATACTCACTCTCTGCCGATCGATCTGTGCTCTCTAAAAAGGCCGATCGCGAGACGTAAAATACATGACACTTTTCTCTGTGTGCGGCAAAACAAGCTCGCCAAAATCGCTTCACCAGTCTGGCAGTATTTTAAGGTGTCCGAAAATGACAATAAAATAGCGGTTTGCAACGTGTGTGAAGCAGAAATCCTGCAGCTCCACCCGCTGTGACGGACCGGTGAGCGGAGCAAAACACACAAGAGTTAGACCTATGTTGTAGCAAAACACCTAGGTGGTGGCTGAAAGCCCCCCCCTCCGCTACGCGCCGTTCGTTAGATGAGGCTGATTCTATTTAATAAAGAAAGGAATTGAAAACACCGGAATTAAAGGTTATAACAATAATCTGAGTTTACTGGTAAGAAACAAAACACGTATACAAGTTATACAGAGTACTCCGGACTTCAGGTTTCCACTGCTGTGCGATACAGGTATCGGGACCAGCCAGTCAGCAAACAAGAAGCATTTTACATGCAAAAACAACAGTATTCATATTCATATTTTGGGGCGGAGATGTGTTGAGTTCTTCCTTCCCATTTTACTCCGAAGCGAATCAGAGAGTCCGTGGGGAGGAGCTGTGTGAGCTGCTCACTCCCCCAGGTGTTTTTACTGGTTGGATTCACTTCTGGTCGGGTCCAATACAGCGAATCAGAGTTCTGAGCAGAACGTGTTGTCTTCTGACCACAGCGTGAGATTCGGAAGTTTCACAAGGGCAGAGTCAATCTTATCTCTGCACCGATATCCACTCCCTTACTTTCCCATGGAATATTTCACATAAACTATTCTTTCTCAGACAATTAAACATTGTGCACAGATATAATGATGCCCAGAAAGAACCTTGAAAAGAATATGTGTGTGTGTGCTAGTGGAAGGAGGTGTATGTGTGTGTAACAGGATCTCTGGGTCAGTGAGTTGTAAGTGAGAATACAATATCTATATATGTGATTACTTAAAACAGTTCAAACAATACATGTTCACTAAAATACAATTCAAAATAATATATGTTTACTTCAATACCGTTTAGAACCATATCTGTTTACTTCAATCCCTCTTTTGATCTCACCTCACGAGATCAACATATAGCATTTGAAACATAACCACTGTCATTCTTTTCTACTGTGTCTGTCCCAACATTTATATAAATCCATCAGAAGCTGGGATTTAGAGCACTTTAAACCTTTAGGAACAGTCCACCACAACAACTTCTTATGACAGTGGAGGGAGACCAAAATATGTTTAAAAAAGTTTGTCCTTGTCGGCTGAGTCATCGTACTCTTCCCCCTCCGACGCATAAGCCAACAAGGGCATTTGGTACGAAGGGGAAGGGGCAGCTTTTCCCTCAATGGTGGAACTGATGAGTCTAACACACAATGAGCGGATACAAGGCACACAACAACAACCACATGTCACTAAAATGGCAATAAAAGTAGCCACAGAAATTAGAAGAGACATTATTAAACTTTTCCATTTACCAAACATGTTTGTCATCCATTCCTCCATAGGATTGTTGATCCCTGATTGTTCATGCATGGTTTTGGATAGGGTACGTAGACCCTCTAAGGCTTTAGTCACGGAACCGTCAGGCGCCGTGTTGTTGGGAATAAACGTGCAGCACATATCACCGAACATTGTGCAAACACCCCCTTTTTCCGCCAGAAGCATATACAACGCCATTCTATTCTGTACAGCCATAAGGGAGGTAGGCTCTAACTGTTCAGCTAGGCCTTCTACTGCGTCCCTAGTGAGGTTCGCCAAACGTAGGACATTGTAATGTACAAAGTTAATCCTGTCTACATTTTTGTTAGGAGTAATGGGAAGAAAAGCTGAAATGATAGGAATATTTTCGAACCCTGCCGCGATCTGGTCAGCTAATTTGTACTCATTAGGGACCCCCCGAGGGATTCCTATGGAGTCAATGTAAGTAGGGGAGTTACTGGAAAGGTCAAAGTTGACCTCTGCGTCCCTTTTGTTTAAAACGTGTCTTCGCCGTCGGTTAGCTAACTGACCGTTCGAGACGTGTTTCGCATCGAGGGGAATTAACCTGTCACCTAGTAATGTCAAAGGGGCATGGAGGCGGGTCATTGCACAAAGTCCTATTGATGCTTCCGGAATTCTGGTATACAACCGTCGGCCGCCACAATAATAGTAAAGCCCACCCCTGGCCCACTGACCTACCATATTACCTGCTAGAGTGCTGTTGCACCAATCAGAGGAAACATTACCCAGATTAAATTTAGGGGAGGCACTGGTTAATTCGAAACAAGTGTATCCCCCTCTGCCTTTTCTTGGTGTAAAGGGTCCTGTTTTTGTGCCATTATCAATCGGTGGGAAAAGGCTGGCTAAGGTTGTACAGTTTGATGGGCTAGCCATTTGGGTAAGTTTTAACATGCCGTTGTAACCCCAGATATCTGAAGGGAAGAGAGGAGCGGGGTCAGTTATCAAGTGGGGACGAGCGGTCGCACAAGCTAAACAATCACCTATCATTTGTTCGTGAGCAGTCCCAGCAACCCATTTTAACCATAGATTATCCCTCTTAGGTGCCTTACAAACAATGGACGTCCACTCTCGGGAGCGTCGGAGTGGTGCGGTCACCCTAAGTGACATACCTAAAGTATCCGGGATTCAGGCATCTTCCCTGGCTTGTACATTTTTGGTGATGCGCCCTGGAGGTATCAGACTATTTTAAACAACTTTTCCCCGCCTTTCAAACACTTATTCCGAGGTTTTAGCCAGTCATTTTGCACGAAATCATTTAACATTGACGGTCTCCTGAAAAAGCACATATTCTGTGCATTTTCAGGAGAGCGTCTATGTTAAATGATTTCGTGCAAAATGACTGTCTAAAACTCTCTTCCAGACATTTAAAAATACTTTCCCCGACCATTTAAACATTATTTCTGGCTTGTAAAGTGCAGTTATGCGCCCTGGAGATATTGCACTATTTACAAAATGTAGCACTCTGTTTATTTCACACCTCCAGGAGAGACCAGGGGGAAATCACCTCTCTCTGCCCGCGCACAGAGCCCCGAAGGACGGACTAGAGACCTCCAGCACCAGTCCCTAACAGTGGGACTCTGTTTATTTCACACCTCCAGGGCGGAGACCGGGAAAATCACCTCTCATTGCCCGCTCACAGAGCCCCGAAGGACGGACTAATTACCTCCAGCATGGGCCCCTAACAGTGGGACTCTGCACCTCCAGCAGAGACCAGGGGGAAATCACCTCTCTCTGCCCGCGCACAGAGCCCCGAAGGACGGACTAGAGACCTCCAGCACCAGTCCCTAACAGTGGGACTCTGTTTATTTCACACCTCCAGGGCGGAGACCGGGAAAATCACCTCTCATTGCCCGCTCACAGAGCCCCGAAGGACGGACTAATTACCTCCAGCATGTCCCCATAACAGTGGGACTCTGTTTCTTTCACAGCTCCAGCAGAGACCAGGGGGAAATCACCTCTCTCTGCCCGCTCACAGAGCCCCAAGGACGGACTAATTACCTCCAGCATGGGCCCCTAACAGTGGGACTCTGCACCTCCAGCAGAGACCAGGGGGAAATCACCTCTCTCTGCCCCCTCACAGAGCCCCAAGGACGGACTAATTACCTCCAGCATGTCCCCATAACAGTGGGACTCTGTTTCTTTCACAGCTCCAGCAGAGACCAGGGGAAAATCACCTCTCTCTGCCCGCTCACAGAGCACCGAAGGACGGACTCGAGACCTCCAGCATGTCCCCATAACAGTGGGACTCTGTTTCTTTCACAGCTCCAGCAGAGACCAGGGGAAAATCACCTCTCTCTGCCCGCTCACAGAGCCCCAAGGACGGACTAATTACCTCCAGCATGGGCCCCTAACAGTGGGACTCTGCACCTCCAGCAGAGACCAGGGGGAAATCACCTCTCTCTGCCCGCTCACAGAGCACCGAAGGACGGACTAGAGACCTCCAGCACCAGTCCCTAACAGGGGGACTCTGTTTATTTCACACCTCCAGGGCGGAGACCGGGAAAATCACCTCTCATTGCCCGCTCACAGAGCCCCGAAGGACGGACTAATTACCTCCAGCATGGGCCCCTAACAGTGGGACTCTGCACCTCCAGCAGAGACCAGGGGGAAATCACCTCTTTTTGCCCGCTCACAGAGCCCCAAGGACGGACTAATTACCTCCAGCATGGGCCCCTAACAGTGGGACCTCCATAACCTTGCACACCCTGAGTCCCCGGGCCCCCACAGTTAAGCACTCCCCCACGGACTAAACACAGGTATTCACACCCACCAGAACCTCGTGCCCCTGGTGACCTTACAAGGGGGTGGTTTTATGGTGCTTCTGTGTCCGCCCATCAGCATCCATATTCGGCCTTCTTCACGGCATCACCCCCCCTTCTGTGGAGGGTATTCTCGTGCCCCTGGTGACCTTACAAGGGGGTGGTTTTATGGTGCTTCTGTGTCCGCCCATCAGCATCCATATTCGGCCTTCTTCACGGCATCACCCCCCCTTCTGGGCTGGAGGGTATTCTCGTGCCCCTGGTGACCTTACAAGGGGGTGGTTTTATGGTGCTTCTGTGTCCGCCCATCAGCATCCATATTCGGCCTTCTTCACGGCATCACCCCCCCTTCTGGGCTGGAGGTTCAAACACTTTAACTTTTGTTCACCCTCCTCTGGCTTACACCTCCTCCGCCAACACTTGAGCGCTCATCACAGGGTTCAGCACCAAGGAGAGTGCCTCCCCGGTGCTGATGGAAAGTGGCACTTTTTCTGCCCCTGGTAACCATCAAGGTTATTGTTTTTTTTTATTTTTTTATTTTATTTGAACAAAAAACACAGTAGACAGTACAGAGAGGCTAAAACATAAACTATTTACACGTACTACTGCTACTATAACAGTACTACTAAATTTCTTAACCTACGTTTTAAAGTGCAGTTATGCGCCCTGGAGGTGTTGCACTATTAACAAAATGTATGCCCAGGATTCTGGCACCTTTCCTGGCTTGTAAAGTGCAGTTATGCGCCCTGGAGATATTGTACTATTTACAAAATGTATACACAGGATTATAATAATAATTATATACACGGTATACATATTCACAATGTTTAGCGGGATTCAGGGGACCAAATTAGGCGTCTAATTCTTACGGTGCACCAGGGCAAACAGGTTGAGTCCACGGCCCCTGCCCCATCATCAGGAGTGTCAACCAGCCCCGGTCCCGACTTCATTGGCCTCTTTCCCTCCCGCTTCCGCTTCCGCTGCTGCTGCCGCTCCAATGACCCATCAGGTGAAGATGATAGAGCTGTACTGTTATAGCAGCCCTCTTCGGAGGTCTCCCCATCTGACAGCGGTAGACATCCTTCTGATGATGATGCAGCTGCTGCCGCATCTGATGACGCCCTGAACATGGAGCGGATTCTCAATGCCTCCTTTATACCTGGCGCATTCGCGTAGAACCGGTCCGCCGTGGTTACGTCGTGACACATAAACCTGGCGAGAATCGACCGGCTTTCTGGATCTTGGTGATGCTTGATATTGTCAGCCAGGGCAGTGCGCAGGATTGTGAAGGTGACGGCTGTTTCTAGCCCAGCATCAGCCCATGCCCTCTTCAAGTGAGCGTTCAGGTTCTTGGAGGCCCGATTCCCCCTTGTGAAAAGGAAGAATTCATTCTGAGGACCCAGCAATGCCTCTTTAATCCCCATCCACCGCATGACCCAGCTAAACTCCTCTACTGTAAGCGCCAGCTGTGCTTCGCCATATGTCTTGGCCGTCTTGTGATCCTGCACATGGATGATGTAGCCCTCAGCAGTTCCCCTTATGGCTGCCTCTAAGACCTCACTGTTTTTCATGTTTGCGTACACGCCCGTACGGTGGCCATACAGGAGGCTCCAATGGAGGGTGAGATAGCCATAGAGAAGCTTCTGGGTGGTTGAGGTCGGCGTGCCGGCCATCAGGTCGAGGAGCTCCGGGATGCGCTTCTCAGCGGCCGCCATGGCGGCGAGAAGCTCCGCCTGGCTCGGCAGACGATCCAGTTTGTTCCTCTTCACCTTAAACTGATGTAGAGTGACTGCCTTATTCAAGTGTTTCATGTTGGCTTTCACCTCTCTCATTATGTGGGTCATATCAGACTGGGTGAGCTTGCACCCCCGGGGCTTTGACTCAGACATGTACCCCATGAACTGGTGCACATTCTTCAGGAAGAACTCTGATGTTGTGACTGCCCGGCCCGGCTTTACAATATACTCGCTCCAGCCACGGATCATCTTCATGTTTCTTAGGAACAGCCAGTCTGACAGGCGGTTAACACCATGGGCCATGTATACTATGAAGTTCTTTATCCGGCTGATCTTCGACACAACATTGTCTTTCTGTTTTACTGTCGGAGCGACACCCAAACAGTGATCCAAGTATGTCTGAAGGTACGCCTCCATGCTTCTAGGCAACGTGATTTCACGCATGGTATTCCCCCGTCCACACCCAGTGGACCAGTAATTTGAGGGAGAGGGCAAGTCATTAGCCAGCTTAGAGGCACGGGTCTTCCGGCATACAGGGGTCTCGCTACCGGAGGCTACTGCAAACATGACAGTTTCCACCGGGGTCTTCACAGGGGTCTCGCTACCGGAGGCTACTGCAAACATGACAGTTTCCACCGGGGTCTTCACAGGGGTCTCGCTACCGGAGGCTACTGCAAACATGACAGTTTCCACCGGGGTCTTCACAGGGGTCTCGCTACCGGAGGCTACTGCAAACATGACAGTTTCCACCGGGGTCTTCACAGGGGTCTCGCTACCGGAGGCTACTGCAAACATGACAGTTTCCACCGGGGTCTTCACAGGGGTCTCGCTACCGGAGGCTACTGCAAACATGACAGTCTTCACCGGGGTCTTCACAGGGGTCTCGCTACTGGAGGCTACTGCAAACATGACAGTCTTCACCGGGCTCTTCTCAGGGGTCTCGCTACCGGAGGAAACTGGTAATATGACAGTCTTCACTGGGCTCTTCACAGGGTTCTTGACCGGTCTCTTTCCACCGGAGGCTACTGCAAGCATGACAGTCTTCATTGGGCTCTTCACAGGGTTCTTGACCGGTCTCTTCCCACCGGAGGCTACTGCAAGCATGACAGTCTTCACCGGGCTCCTCACAGGGGTCTCGCTACCGGAGGTTACTGGGGACTGCATGACAGTCTTCACCGGGCTCTTCACAGGGGTATTGCTGCCTGAGGCTACTGTGTTTATGCCGGAGGTATTTGGGATTGCCAGGCCCTTAAATCGTATACATTCGTCCTCTTCCTCAAGAACAGCAGCACTCTGCTTCCTGGGTTTTAGCTCCTTTTTCAGCCTGGAGCGCAGGGTCTTCACCTCATCATTGAGGGCATCCTTCTGAGCCCTCAATGCCACATTTTCCAGCATCACCTGCCTGCAGTCCTCGTTGTCACACTCGGTATGTGGGGAGAAGGGTGGAGGGTGCCCGGGGTATTCCTCCTCATTGTCTATATCCAATGATGTAGCCATTCCAATGATGGGGTTAGTCTCACGGAGGTCATGGAGCAACTGCAGTGCCACACTATGCTTCAGCCTTGCCATGACCTGATGTGCCTTATGTCGGGACAACTCAGGGTGGTCATGTTTTACATGACGGTCCAGTCTCTTCCCAGCGTACGAACACCCAGCGATGGGACAGGGTTTGGTCCGAACATTTATCCTTCCACTGGCTATTTTCAGGAGGATTCCCCTCTCCTCCAAGTTCCGCACTGCATGCTTGTGCTTAAGGTGTTTGTTCAATGCCAGATAGAAGAGTCTGCACACCGGGCATTCAGATGACATCCTTCCTGAAACACACATAATGATTTTGATCAAAATTATGTTATAGTTCTCCGTTTATATGCGTTAGCGTGAGCGGTGGTTGCGACACTGGGTCCGATGCATCAATTCATGGTGCATGGACGAAGGGAAGTATTGGGTTACCACCGGGTCAGATGGTCCCACTTCCGCACCAACGCGGGGCTGGTGATGGCAACATTGGGTCCGATGCATCAATACATGGTGCCCCGACCATGAGAGGGTTTGGGGTACCCCGGAACCAGGCACCACCCCAGCAGGAAACGGGTTGTATGGTCAAAGGAGGAAAGAGTGATAGAACCGGGGTAAAGCAAAGAAAGTGTCCGACAATAGTGACTTGTGAGGCGGCCAGAGAGTCTGTCATATCTCGGTCCTATCCTCCAGGCAACGCTGTGGCCAAAACTGGGCTAAAAACTAAAAAAACTAAAAAATATTTCATCCAGGGAAATTTGGGTGAAAATGAAAAAAAAGTACCCCAAAATAGTCCTTCATTAGCCAGCAGCAGTCCCCTGTCGACTCATGTGACATTCCTCCAGGGTTACATAGAACCAGGGTGTGGGCTCCGAGCCATCTCCGAGACATCTCTAGTCCGTGTTGATAATGGGGGAAATGTACCCCAAAATAGTCCTTCATTAGCCAGCAGCAGTCCCCTGTCGACTCATGTGACATTCCTCCAGGGTTACATAGAACCAGGGTGTGGGCTCCGAGCCATCTCCGAGACATCTCTAGTCCGTGTTGATAATGGGGGAAATGTACCCCAAAATAGTCCTTCATTAGCCAGCAGCAGTCCCCTGTCGACTCATGTGACATTCCTCCAGGGTTACATAGAACCAGGGTGTGGGCTCCGAGCCATCTCCGAGACATCTCTAGTCCGTGTTGATAATGGGGGAAATGTACCCCAAAATAGTCCTTCATTAGCCAGCAGCAGTCCCCTGTCGACTCATGTGACATTCCTCCAGGGTTACATAGAACCAGGGTGTGGGCTCCAAGCCATCTCCGAGACATCTCTAGTCCGTGTTGATAATGGGGGAAATGTACCCCAAAATAGTCCTTCATTAGCCAGCAGCAGTCCCCTGTCGACTCATGTGACATTCCTCCAGGGTTACATAGAACCAGGGTGTGGGCTCCGAGCCATCTCCGAGACATCTCTAGTCCGTGTTGATAATGGGGGAAATGTACCCCAAAATAGTGCATCATGACTCAGCAATCATCACACTCAACTTTGGTGAGAACCGGGCAAAGGGGTCAAAATCCGTCAATGTGGGGGGTGAAACGGCTGTACGCGAGCCCTGGGGGGGGCACCCGGGACCGGGCAGTGCCCCCGGCAGAAGGAACCGGGTCAAACGGGCCAAAACAGGAAAAAAAATAAAAATAAAAAGAACCAGGCAAAAGGGGGGAAAATGGGAAAAAAGTGTCCGAAAATAGTGCCTCATGACCCCGCAGGAGTCCCCCGCGGACTCCCCTGACATTCCTCCATGGTCGAAATCATCCAACTCAACTTTGGTGAGAACCGGGAAAAGGGGTCAAAATGTAAAAATTGTACCCCAAAATAGTGCCTCATGACCCCGCAGGAGTCCCCCCGCGGACTCCCCTGACATTCCTCCATGGTCGAAATCATCCAACTCAACTTTGGTGATAACCGGGCAAAGGGGTCAAAATGTAAAAATTATACCCCAAAATAGTGCCTCAAAATCGGGTAGAGTCACCTGGAAAGTGCCCTCGCATTCCTCCATGGCTCAAAATGTCGAACTTAAACTATTTGGAGAACCAGAGAAATGTAAAAAATACGCCCCAAAATAGTGTCTCAAAATCGGGTAGAGTCACCTGCAAAGTGCCCTCGCATTCCTCCATGGCTCAAAATGTCGAACTTAAACTATTTGGAGAACCAGAGAAATGTAAAAAATACGTCCCAAAATAGTGTCTCATAATCGGGTAGAGTCACCTGCAAAGTGCCCTCGCATTCCTCCATGTCAAACTTTAAGTATTGAGAGAACCAGGCTGGGGGGGTCCTTGCGCCACAAAATTAGGCCCACTCAAAGTGCTTGGTGAGCGGATACATTCTTCCATGATTTGCAACAGCCGTTATTTTTCTGAGTGCACCCAAAAACTGGGTTTCCGATTTCGTGCAGACGGTAGTTTGAAAAGTATGGATGAATCTTTTTAACAGAGAAGTGGAAATGAAGCCCAGGGACTTTTTCCCCTTCTCCGTTGTACCAACCATCGGAGAAGGGGAAAAATCGGCCTGAAGCGCCAATAGTCTGGCCCCTTCTCCCGTTGGCACTCTGTCATTTTTTTGACAATTTTTCAAAACTTCATTTTTGATTATTTTAAGTTATAATTAAGCGTTTTCTTCAATTTTTTTTGCTTTCCACGGGTGGGGGCGCCTGGCAGGCCGCCTATGAGCACCCAAATTCGGCCTGGATCATCCAGGATTTGTGGGCTAAGCTCCATAAACTGACTAAATCACCCAGAGAGGTCACCTTTCTAGCCCAAATATATATAATACAAATACATTTAAATAGTAAAAGGTGCACTTGTGCTCTGCATTACCCGGAATTTTATTTTCATAGCCCCATGATAGTGATTAAAAATAATTTTCATGGGAAAAAGTGTTAAAACGCCTGATTAAATTATATGCAGGACCCCAGTGAGCTCCAGACTATGTGCATTGTGTTGGGGAACCATATAAATGATAGAATAAATGCATTTAAATGCAAAAATAATGATTTTAAATCATTTTAGGGGGACAATTGTGGAGAGGAGCCTGAAAATGACTCTGCAGCAGGCTGCCTATGAGCACCCAAATTCGGCCTTCTTCACGGAACCACGACCCCTTCTGTGGAGGGTATTCTCGTGCCCCTGGTGAGCACACAATGACCCAGGAAAGAGTCTTCAAAACACAGGTAAAAGTGTGTTAAACAGTGGGGTAACATGTTTGAAATGACAGCACACTGCTGCTGGTTGGCAGGCTGACTCACTTGACTTGTCTCACACACACCCAGGGGGGGAGAAAGAGGACACATTGGAGCACTCATTGACCCAGGAAAGAGTCTTCAAAACACAGGTAAAAGTGTGTTAAACAGTGGGGTAACATGTTTGAAATGACAGCACACTGCTGCTTGTTGGCAGGCTGACTCACTTGACTTGTCTCACACACACCCAGGGGGGGAGAAAGAGGACACATTGGAGCACTCATTGACCCAGGAAAGAGTCTTCAAAACACAGGTAAAAGTGTGTTAAACAGTGGGGTAACATGTTTGAAATGACAGCACACTGCTGCTTGTTGGCAGGCTGACTCACTTGACTTGTCTCACACACACCCAGGGGGGGGAGAAAGAGGACACATTGACCCAGGAAAGAGTCTTCAAAACACAGGTAAAACTGTGTTAAACAGTGGGCTAACATGTTTGAAATGACAGCACACTGCTGCTTGTTGGCAGGCTGACTCACTTGACTTGTCTCACACACACCCAGGGGGGGGAGAAAGAGGACACATTGACCCAGGAAAGAGTCTTCAAAACACAGGTAAAAGTGTGTTAAACAGTGGGGTAACATGTTTGAAATGACAGCACACTGCTGCTTGTTGGCAGGTAAACATTGTTTAATTGTTTAAGTGTTTTTAAATGTATGGAACAGTGTTTTGTCTCTTTCAAAACTCTCCCGTCATTGGCCGGATACATGGGGACGATTTTATATTCACTATGATCGTTACTATTCCAGTGAGACGAAGTACGTCCGGTGACGGGAGTGATCCCATGTTAATTTTGTCCAAAAACCAGAGCATTCCCTTATCATCAGTAAAACCTGTGGTCATTTGAATTATGTCTAGTGGTTCAATTTCACCAACTTCGCTAGTACATTTATCTCCGCAGATGATTTTGGACATATATTGTATCACGGCGTTAGTTGGGCGAGTTACTGCTGGTTTCGGAGTGACAACTATTTTAAACAGACCTTGGGGTGACTTTCTTCCTGCGTGTGCTGCCAAAATATATAGACCTGCATCGCCGATCTCAACCCCTCTTAGGATAATTGAGACAGGGTTGCATCTTCCTATAGCACAGGGAGAGATAGGGTTCTTTCTAATGACTTTCATTCTACGTTTTAGTGACGCAACAATCCTTGCTGATTTGAATTTAGGCGTATATCCCCAGTCTTTCGGACCAGAGTTAACTAGTACATAAGACCAGGATTCGCATTTACATCCTCGGGTGTGAGTATTGCATACTGTTGGGGTGAGGCAGACATATTTAGCAAAACCTGAGTATGATCTGTCATAGTTGGAACATGGGGCGATTGCGCACAAATCTATGTCCACTATTCCGTTGCTACCTTCTTGGAGAGTGAAGGTTCTTTTTGGAGACATAAGGCTCGCTACTCTCGTCCCTCTTTTGGTCCTTACTATCTCTTCCTCTGGGGCGAGAGTTGGAGAAAGAACATCATTAGTTTTACAGACAATGAAAATTATCGTTACCATAATGGTAAGTAGGAGGCCCAGGCCCGCTACCATTCTCCAGTGCCCATACATAATTATGCTGTTAGCTCCAATTCTTCTGGTATCTTTAAACCGTATATTACCAATGGTCAATGCGATCATACCTTGGTTCCCCAGAATACAAAACGTGCCCCCTGAGGGAGATTGAGACCCAGATATGCCAAAACCCTCTTTAGTACGAGGAGTATTTAAATAGACATCTACCCTCGTCCAGATGTTGAGTAATGATAAAAGGGCCTATTTGGAAAATAAAACAGGAGTTACTCCGAACTTGGTTAGTGATTGATTTTAAGCGATAGGTTTTTAATGGTAAATGTGGGTCCCCACATATGTCAGTAGTCTGCCCCAAAAGAACCCTTCAATATTTCCTGGAACCTTTAACACATAGTTCTGGAGAATAAAAATAAACAAATCCCTTAAATGGGGGAATATAAAAATACAAATCCCTTAAACAAATGGGATATAAAAAATACAAATCCCTTAAACAAATGGGAATATAAAAATACAAATCCCTTAAACAAATGGGATATAAAAAATACAAATCCCTTAAACAAATGGGAATATAAAAATACAAATCCCTTAAACAAATGGGAATATAAAAATAAAGTTGAAAGTTCCTCAAAAAATGGATTGTTAAAACAAAGTTCCACACCGGCTATATCAACCTGTTTCAGCGGGAAGTGGAGTTCCCTGTGCCGTCTTGGTTTGCCGTGTCTTTGTCCCCCCAGCCCGCTGACGGCGGCTTCTGGGCTGCCTGCTAGAGAGATGTCTTCTGGATTCTCCTCCTCCGGCCCGCTGATGGCGACTTCCGGGTCGATGCTGGAGAGATGTCCCGATCCTCCTCCTCCGGTCCGCTGATGGTGGCTTCCGGGTCGATGCTGGAGAGATGTCCTCCCGATCCTCCTCCTCCGGTCCGCTGATGGCGCCTCCTGGGTCGACTGCCTTGACGAGGGCCAGATCTGTCCTGATGTCGTCTAGGGTCCTCGCAGGTGTTTTTCCCGACCGCACACTGGCTCCAGTGGCACCAGTTGTCTCCCTTTCCTTCTAGGCGGACGGCATGGGAGGTCCTTTGGGTCACTCGGTAGGGGCCGGAAAACCTCGGGTTGAGTCACTTAGGCCTGATGACTTTCAGCCAGACGAACTCTGCTGTGTTGGCCTCGTGTTTCTCGGGTCCCCCTTTGGCGTCAGCAACCTGTGTGGAGAAGTCTCATACCAAGCCCTTAAGTTGCTGGAAATATGGTTTTGAACTCATCTCTTCTACTTCTTTAGTGTTTATTGGCGGTTGGCAAACCAACTTGTAGGTGCATTACCGCCACCAACTAGACTGGAGTGTGGACAAGAGACTATGCAGAAAACAATAAACAAAAGAAATAAAACAAAACCGAACAAAAAGGAAACAAACAAACAAAACAAAACAAAAAATAACCAAAACTAGATTATTTTAAATTTATCAATTTCTCTTAAAAACGTAATAATCTCACATACATATTGCCTGATCTACATCCCCCCTTTTTCTGAAATAGGATGCCGTTGACGGTGTTCTCATTTTCAGAAATATCGAGCCTTATATATCAGTTATTAAATCAGTTATATATTATATATTATTATTACTTATATATCAGTCATTAAATGTCAGCCTTCTTCCGGTCCCCCAGTTTGATCCCACTAATGATCAATCTCTCTGTCTGCCCCCACTGTTCTAGTAGACTCCCTGGTACTGGGACACCTATTTGTTCTTCTCGTTCAAATTCTAAAAATAATATAATATACAATATGTCCAGCAGATGGAGCCAAACCTTAATTTATCATTAGTCTCTATTTGTTTTGTGCCACAACCTATTGGCCATCAGATGGTAGCACCTGACCAGTTGCTCGCAGAAGCTTCCGGAAATTGGAACGCTTATATAATTTTTTCAAAATCTCCTTCCATGATTGACTTCGTTTATATTATCTGACTATGTTGATATGTGTTCGTTTGTATTTATTTAATATATTGGACAATTCTTGTCTTTACTCTTAACGTCCTTATTGTATTTATTTGAATGCCCTTTCTTTAATTCTAAGTTTCCAGTGTGCAATAGTTCAGAATATTGTAACACTCCCTGTTCGCCGCCAGAGGGCAGCAGCTGACCACGAATGAGCCTCTCCTCTCTGGTTGAAGTCCAGCACACTTTGTCTCCATACAGTCAGGCAGATTTTTATTGTGCAATGTATATTTCAACGTGACTTCCTGAAGCAAGCTTCTACAACCCCCTTACGGCGATTGCGGCTTCAGGCAAGGAGTCGGAACCCAGTCAACAAAATCTCTTTATCGTCACGTTTAATGAGCCTGATTAACCCCACAGCAAGAGTTGTGATGAGTTTCGGTCGTTCCGAATAGTTAGTTGGAGGTCGCGTCTCTTTCCTCTTGTGTCACCCACAATATAACAATTACAGCAATTTTATACATTTAAAGCACTACCAAGGCAACCGTATTAATCAATCTTTAATTGACTTACGGAGAATTTAACCCTTCTGTTTTTTACGCCCTCGCAGCCTTCAATTAAAGCACTAACAAGCCAACCGTATTAATCAATCTTATCATGACCTACGGGGATTTTAACCCATCTGTTTTTTACGTACTTGCAGCCTTCGTTTTTAGTGAGTTAAGGCACGGGACTTAGCTACCTGCCTCTTACAAACACTTTGTGCCTTAGGTACAGGAATGCTCTACCTGACTCTAAGCACTATCCCAACTAGAATATGTATTGTATTTCCTACCGTGACTAAGAACACTGAGAACGCCGCTGACAACTCTAAACATTTTTAGTATAATCAATCACAGATTTTTGATAGTCAAAACAGGTGTCTGCTCACCTTTTGTATATGGCCATGGTCTTAGTTGTCAACGGTATCTCGGTGTCCTCCCCTGGACTGAATTCCGTCCGCTGGCTCTCGGTGTTCCTTTCTAGAAATCAGCACTCATCACGTCGCAGGTCACCATTTGTTGTAGCAAAACACCTAGGTGGTGGCTGAAAGCCCCCCCCTCCGCTACGCGCCGTTCGTTAGATGAGGCTGATTCTATTTAATAAAGAAAGGAATTGAAAACACCGGAATTAAAGGTTATAACAATAATCTGAGTTTACTGGTAAGAAACAAAACACGTATACAAGTTATACAGAGTACTCCGGACTTCAGGTTTCCACTGCTGTGCGATACAGGTATCGGGACCAGCCAGTCAGCAAACAAGAAGCATTTTACATGCAAAAACAACAGTATTCATATTCATATTTTGGGGCGGAGATGTGTTGAGTTCTTCCTTCCCATTTTACTCCGAAGCGAATCAGAGAGTCCGTGGGGAGGAGCTGTGTGAGCTGCTCACTCCCCCAGGTGTTTTTACTGGTTGGATTCACTTCTGGTCGGGTCCAATACAGCGAATCAGAGTTCTGAGCAGAACGTGTTGTCTTCTGACCACAGCGTGAGATTCGGAAGTTTCACAAGGGCAGAGTCAATCTTATCTCTGCACCGATATCCACTCCCTTACTTTCCCATGGAATATTTCACATAAACTATTCTTTCTCAGACAATTAAACATTGTGCACAGATATAATGATGCCCAGAAAGAACCTTGAAAAGAATATGTGTGTGTGTGCTAGTGGAAGGAGGTGTATGTGTGTGTAACAGGATCTCTGGGTCAGTGAGTTGTAAGTGAGAATACAATATCTATATATGTGATTACTTAAAACAGTTCAAACAATACATGTTCACTAAAATACAATTCAAAATAATATATGTTTACTTCAATACCGTTTAGAACCATATCTGTTTACTTCACCTAACACACTTAGCTATTTTATCTACTTCTGGAACTAGTTATAAATATATGTATTCTTCACTGTCACTCATTACTGGATCAGTGAGCTGCATGAGATACTGACAGGCTGTCAGGAGAGAGAGAGAGGGGGAAAGAGAGCGCTTCCGCTAATTTCTCCCTTGTTATTATCCAAAGTGAATGGAAATTTGAATAATGTAGGCTACTTCATTTGAATCTAACAATTATGTTGGTTGTTGTTTGTGGAAGCGCCAGTGAATGAGCCCCATTAACAGAGTTTTAAATATCACTTTTCACGAGTGTTTTCGTCGAGCTCTTCACCCCACCCCCCCCCCCCCCCTCCGTTGAGAATTCACGATCGTCGGCACGCTGATAATTTTTTTTTTTTTGAATGGCACTTCATATCAAAAAGGTTGCCGACCCCTGGTCTGGAGGAACAGGGAGAAATTAGGCTACAGAAAGATTTACTGATATCCGAAAGGACAGCCTATATCAAAAATGATGAATTGAAGAATAGAGTATGTCTGCTGACATTTTTGAGTGTTTAATTTGGTCGGCTTGTTGGTCAGTCGGCATACCACTTTGGACTATTTGAACTATTTTTTTGTTGACATGAATGGTCCCCGGAGAGTGAATCCTAACAATTATGGTAATCCTCCCTAACTAACTAACACTAACTTATATAAAAACGAGTTGCAATGCGATCACTTTAGTGATCCTCTGACTTTCCATATTGCTTCATATTCATGAACAAATACCTGCAAAACTTCCCATCAGCCTCAGCTGTTTTTGTGTTTAGTGTTTACTAGAAAAATATTAGCATGTAAGAACATCATAAACATTATAGTACACCTGCTGAACAGCATAATCATTTTGAGCATGTTAAAATGCTGTGTCTAGCATTTAGTTCAAAGCACCGCTGTGTGTACAGCCCCACAAACCTGCTAACAGCTTTAGTCTTGTTAAATGTTTCCAAATAGCATACCGACACCAACAATAGTTCTTAAATGTAAGAGTTTGATAGCTCTGAAGAATGTTCCACACATTATGAGCTGCTCACCTCTCTGTTTGAGAATTTCAGCCTTGTAGTAATCCTCTCCAACTAACTGGTCGAGATTGAACCTGATCCAGCATCCCTCCGTGTCCTTCTGCTGGCACTTCCTGCTTTGTATGGTGAACTGATCAACCATCTCGTGATAAATGCTTTTGCTGCAAGCCACACTGCAGTTTTTTTTAAAGGGACCGGACTCAAAACCAAGGCATTCAATGCAGTTCCTGAAAACAAGATTATTTTTAAATTCATAAAATGTTTCCAATTGTTTAAACATTTAAAACATTACTATGAATTTACAAATAATGCATTGACACAAGTATTGTATAAGCATAGGATAATTTTGAGAAATATTACCTATGTTTCTAAACTTACATTGATTGGATAAGATATAAAATGTTGAAACACAACAGTAAAACAAATGTTCAGATTATCTTTCTGGGTAGATACTGATGATATCAGCGAAGAAATACAAAAAAGTAACATCACAAACATTTATTGTAATAATAACCCAGCAAAACTTTAAGCTAATGAATGTTCTTCATGCTGCACCATCTTCCCCCAAACACAGTTTAAATCACCCGGGGCATTTTCTAAGCTTCGACATATTATTAGAGTGATTTCTTTTTTAAATGTGATAGGTCGACAGTCATTTGAAGTAAAGGTTCAGTAGAAGTTTAAATCCTTACAGTTTGGTCTGGCAGGGGTCTGGGCAGCCGAGGCATGTGTGGCATCGTGGATGCTGGTATCCCTCCTTACACTCGCAGCGGTTACACTTGCAGGTCCCTCTGTCGTAGTGTTGTTGAGGGTCCGACAGCCCTCCTCAGACACCTTACACTGACAGGCTGAGCCTTCGTAGCCTGAAAAGCATTCACATCTGCCACAATTGCATTTACCGTTTCCTACAAGTAGAGAAATGGAGAGAATAGTTCAAGTACATTTGCAGTATGTAAAATGAAAATGACCTGTGTCACTCAGAGCCTAGGTACACAACATTGTGAGTGACAGGGAGATCCCATTGGGCAGAATGTGGGAGGTGTTGGTAGTTCTATAACTATATCTTGTAAAAACATTTCATGAATGTTATGTCTTTATGTTAAAACAAATATTGGGGTTTTCCTGGTACTTTGCTTTATGCTTTACAAATGATTTATGAGAAAGTAAATGCAATTTACCCATATGTTAGGTCTTAGAGATACAAAGTATTTTGATGAAAGAACCTATAGGCTATCTGGTAAAACACACAATGAAAGAAGTTATATTTTTGGAAAATGACTAAAACTCTACCTCCACATAGTTTATTCTGGAAATTCTCACAGTGTTCATCGTCACACTCGCAGAAGTCACCATGGTAACTACTTCCACTCTGTGGTGTGGCACTGGCACCTGCCACATACACAATCTCCTTGGCCCTCACACTCGGTGCCGTTGTGCCTCTGACAGGACGCTCGCAGCGTGCGCTCGTCTTTTTCCACAATAGAGCACTCGCAGAACTGACCAATGGAGCCTTCACTGCAGCTGAATGAGGACAAGTCGGAGAGAGCAACAAAACCTTAATTACAGGAACTATTGCTACGTTTTGGTGTCAGTATTAGCGGTATGCTATTTGGAAACATTTACCAGGCTCAAGCTGTTAGCAGGTTTGTGGGGCTGTATACACAGCTGTGCTTCGAGGTAAATGCTAGAACCAGTATGTTAACATGCTCAAAAATCACAATGCCGTTCAGCAGGTGTAATGTTTATGCAACCTGGTCTCACCAGAATGCGTGACTCCACCACGACTCCTTAACACCGCTTTGCGTGGTGGAGTCACGAACTTTGCTACATTTACGTGTCTGCACCACGCAAACAAACCCAATGTAAAGTGAATGAGGCTCCTTTGTCGTGGTGCACAAACGCATTTCTACAACGTCCAGCAGTGAGCTTTTATTCTATAAAACGTTTTTAAAATCTACTTTATAGCTTGTAGTAACTCACAGGAGGCTTCTTTTATTTTATTTGTATTCATAATAATTTTTATTTTTCGTCAGAATGTATTATGGTGCATTATTCACCAATGTTTGTTCTCAAAAAACAGTGCATTGTGTGTAATACAACTGTGATTTTTATTAAATTAGTTCGTTTTTAAGGAAGGCCAGAGCTTCAGCTGTGTCAAAGAGATTGTTCCCTTTAGTTAACGTTATTTAAAAGATAATTATATTCCTATTTGATCAAGTACCCTTTATTGTATTACGGACCCAAAGAGCTGAGCGTCCATTCCCATTGGATAACGGAGCATTTTACACCCGGAAGTAAGTATTCTCCTTACTGTCCATTGATTTTATTTACAGTGATATCTGCACTACTCATCAACTCAAAAACACCAGATTATCCTTGTTAATTACACAACATTGATTGGTTTAAATTGTGTACAATGCCTTTGTATTTTCCCCTTTCGATTCGGAGAAACAAATATGTTTTCGGAGTGTGTGGATGGCAGAAGGCACTACACTACCCAGAATCCTCAGCTATGGGACTACACCATGTGCTTAGAACGTGTCCTACCCCCCCCCCCCCCCCTTAGGTCACAGGCTCCTCCAACAGTGCAACACAATAAAACAGATAGGCTACACAGAACAAATAGTGCAAGTAAATACAAAAAGAAAAATAGTAAAATAGTAAAAAGTGAAATAGTGCAATACGAGTCTATATACAAGTGATTGGAATATGATATATTAGATAAATAATTTCTAAGTAGCAGCCAGATGAATGTTATGGATGTTGTTTCTAAGTTCAGGTGTTTAATAGTCTTATGGCCTGTGGGATGAAACTGTCCCTGAGTCTGGTGGTTTTAGTCCGGATGCTGCGGTATCGCCTGCCAGACGGCAGCAGACAGAACAGTTTCTGGGGTGATGGGGGTCTTTTATAATCCTGAGGGCTTTCTTTAAAGGCCCCTACACACCAGGCCGATATCGGCCGTCTTGCGTTGTTGGGCGAAAACGGGTTCCTTGTCGCCCAAAGTTAATTTGGTGTGTCCCGAACCCTCGGCCGTGACACGCCTTATTTGGCCTTTCACGATCGACACCCGGCCGATTCAACATGTTGAATCGGCCGGGTGTTGGACACAAGCTATTGGGCCAAGAAACCACTCTGATCAGCTGTTCAGCTAGCAAATGAGAAGCGAAACGGAAGTGAGGGACGTAAACAAACGATTTAAATGTCCTCTCTTACCTTCCACACATAGCAGGGACATCTCTGATATCGGCGGGAGCGTCCCCGGCTGTCCTCTGCTGAGAGCTCCGTGATTTGTTTGGTCAAGTCCGGTTTTTCATCTCATCGTAAATTTAGCAAGAAGTGGCCATTATTACATTGCTGACTCAATAAACTACACACCCGCCAGAACACTGCGATCATCAGATGCAGGTCTATTAACTGTGATTTTATAGTATGTCTGCACTTTATGTGCTCATTTCATCATGCATGTATTTTTATATTCTAAAACATGTTTCGAACGGCACCCGCTATTTGTTTGTATATCAGTCTGTTCTTCTTCTCTGTCTTCCGGTTGTTGCCTATTTTGAATGACGAATACACACTACCGCCGCCTGCTGGTAAGGAGAGTTATTGCCACTCACGCATGCGCAGTTCGTACGTGCTCGGCTGTAGTAAAGCGGTGTATTTCAGTGCGACACATGGCCAATACGCAGGAGAACTCATCGATGGATCTGTCGGTGTCGGATGTCGGCGAGTTCTCTGGTTACTGCCTGGTGTGTCAGGGCCTTTAGGTTAACCTGGTATTTTTACTCCACTACATTTATTTTAGTTACTTTACAGATTTGGATTAATGATGTGAAATATAAACAACCCTTAAATCAGACTTTAGTTACACCTGAGTAAAATTCAGTGAATTCAGCCAACAATCAGGCGAGATATTTGGTAGTGGGTGCTTAAGAAGACTAAATATTTATCTGCAGATCCCTATAAAGCATATTCATTACTCGTTATTCTCTACTAATAGTTAATTAAAAACTGTATATAATGGCTATTTTGCACATTCGTTTCAAGATTTCAAGATTTTCTAAGGTTTATTGACATATCATATACACAACTACGGTGTAGTTATGCAATGAATGAAACACTTGGGTCACAGGTTCATCAACAATGCATCACAAGACATCTATCGATATCTGTGTACCTCCACCATTAAACATATTCTGCACATTTCTTATACTATCTACATACATCTTATAAGAGTATAATTAATATGTATAATATCAGTTAAAATAAGTGCTTCAACATAGTTAACATTGAAGGAAAGTTGATTGTCAAGTTCCAAAACAAACCATGCAATATATTAGACGTTAAGTACTTTGTCAGGCTTAATATCTGTAGGTACCCCCAAAGCTTTTTTCTTATTTAAAAGAAGACCTTAACCTAAAGTATTCTTTAATGTTTAAATAAAGCGTTATTAGTTTGTCTGTTTTGCACATCCTCCTATCAGGCACTAAACTGTTTTATTGTAGAGATCACTTACAGTATCTTCTTGATATTTTCTATTCTATATTATTTATATCATTGACCTTCCACTTTCCCACTATATTAAGAGTATGTATTCTTAATATTTAAATGTTTTCATCAAATATAACACATTCAAAAGTGCTTTACAAAAATGAAAGACATTAAGAAAAAGGCATTTTAAAACAGTCATTAAAAAGCAACCCAATCTACCTGCATTGCATTACTCTAAACGTGTAATAACGTGCTTTAACCAGTAGGAGGTGCGGGTTAAAAAGCTGTCAAGTTTACAGTGTTAACAAAATAAAATATACTGCTGTTTCTGGTTTAGTTTACGACGGATATATTCTGTTATTGTTTTGATATTTGTAACACAAAAGCGATGTAAAAAACCCACAGCAACACAGAAAAGATGGTCTTAACATGACCCAGCGGTCTAGTAGTTAATAAAAAACAATAATATCAAAACAAATTATTACTACTAACTTTATTGTGAAATTAAAATAGAACGGTAAAAGAATAGTTTCCGGTCTATTCTGAGGCCCGATCTCTGTAGATAAATAAAGAACTACGACAGATGTGTAATGTTTAATGCAGCCAAACCATTCATTACAATGCATTCATGTGATGACTTTCAAAGAGTAAAGCAAGCACTGCTGAATAAAGTATGATTTGATCTTTTACGAAACGTTTTTTTCATTGGAATGCAGTTGGAGGTCAACCAATCACAGAGCTTGAGGCAAAGCGGAACAATAGCTGAGGATTCTGGGTAGTGTAGTGTCTTCTGCCATCCACACACTCCGAAAACATATTTGTTTCTCCGAATCGAAAGGGGAAAATACAAAAGCATTGTACACAATTTAAACCAATCAATGTTGTGTAATTAACAAGGATAATCTGGTGTTTTTGAGTTGATGAGTAGTGCAGATATCACTGTAAATAAAATCAATGGACAGTAAGGAGAATACTTACTTCCGGGTGTAAAATGCTCCGTTATCCAATGGGAATGGACGCTCAGCTCTTTGGGTCCGTAATACAATAAAGGGTACTTGATCAAATAGGAATATAATTATCTTTTAAATAACGTTAACTAAAGGGAACAATCTCTTTGACACAGCTGAAGCTCTGGCCTTCCTTAAAAACGAACACATTTAATAAAAATCACAGTTGTATTACACACAATGCACTGTTTTTTGAGAACAAACATTGGTGAATAATGCACCATAATACATTCTGACGAAAAATAAAAATTATTATGAATACAAATAAAATAAAAGAAGCCTCCTGTGAGTTACTACAAGCTATAAAGTAGATTTTAAAAACGTTTTATAGAATAAAAGCTCACTGCTGGACGTTGTAGAAATGCGTGTGTGCACCACGACAAAGGAGCCTCATTCACTTTACATTGGGGTTGTTTGCGTGGTGCAGACACGTAAATGTAGCAAAGTTCGTGACTCCACCACGCAATGCGGTGTTAAGGAGTCGTGGTGGAGTCACGCATTCTGGTGAGACCAGGTTCTGTTTATGATGTTCACACATGCCAACATTTGCTAATTAGCACTGAACACAAAGACAGCTGAGGCGGATGGGAAGTTTTGCAGGTAACTGGTCATGTAGTTTACAATTTTGAAATAAAAACAATCCCTTGAAATGCCACACTGAACGGTTCCTTTAAGTTTCAGTGATTATGAAGGGACACTAATGCATTGTTGGGGACTGCAGTTCTGTGGGTCTTCCCATTGACTCTCACAGTTTGTAGATAGGGTCCCTGCCAATATGTAGTTAATAGGCGCGTTCACACCAAGTACTTTTCCCACAATAGTTCATGAGAACTTTAGTTCATCAGAACTCTTTTAGTTCTGATGAACTAAAGCAGATCGCGTTCACACCAAAATGAGTTCCTGGGGGTGGATTAGGCAAATGAGCCGCTGACGTCACTTCTTCTTCTTCTGCTTTGGGTTTACTGGCAGGCCGCAAACAACTTCACGGCGAGTACAGTAGGTGGCGGTATGCACCTTAAACCGTAAAACATTGCGCACTTATTCACAAGTCAAAACGTTTTCATAGCGGGCACGGCTGAGAATAGCTAGCTAGCTAGATGTTGTTAGCCAGCTTGGAGCTATGATAGCCAGTTCAGCTAGCATGGCTAGCTCGATCTACTGAGCAAACAAAAGTACATCTGAGACCAGTATTGTGCAGATTAAAACAGTGCAGTGCATGTAGTTGATTTTACCTTTGTCGTCGTCCCGGCATGACTTTGCGCTGTGGACGGTTCCCAGGTCGGCTAACTTTGAACAACACTCCTACATTTTGCAGTAGAAGCTTCTGGATCGCGTCCTCCGAGTAAATCGGCGACACATCCTCATCACTCCACCGCTCCGAGGATTTATTTAGTGTTGCTATAATAACTGCTTTCACAAAAGTAATCTCTTCGTTGGTGGCTGCGGCGCTGAGCTTTTAATGAGCAAATACAATGGCGGCCTTCAAAAAAAATGCAGATACTCACGGGGCGTGGTTTGCATTCCGCACAGCCAATCACACATATGAACTTTCAGTCCCTGCTCTCGAGCAGCTGTGTGCGTCACTCTTTAGTGTCCCCTGGTCTCCGTTGTGTTTTGAGCTTCTTGCAGCGTTTTGTATTTGCAGCGTTTGGTTTCTGCAGCTTTTAGTAAACGCTGCGCATGTTTCCTCAAGTTGCTGAATGTTTTCTAAATGCTGCATGTGTTGTCAAATTGCTGAAGATGTTTCTTCATTTGCATGTATTATACAGATGTAGCACTCCAGATAGGACTCCAGCTTACAGCTTCCTGCCTAAGACCTGCCTAAGACCAGCATCTGGGAATGTTAAGCCCTCCCACTATTTTCCAAGAGGGCTTTGCCAGATTTTCAATTTCAGGATTTAACCAGGAGATGGCGCTTCATTCACAAATACAGAAAGACAACTTTTCATGGACTTTCAGTTGTGTTTAGAAGAGCATTTGAACACATCAATATTTTAGATCAAATAAAGTATATCTAATCTTGTAATTCAATAATATATAGTCTTTATATATTAAATAATCATAATAATAATGTAAATGTTTACATTACACTTCTTTATTTGTCATGCGGTCTACCTACGCTGTAAAATGTATTATCTCTTTGATTTACACACGGCATCTATTGCACTTCTGTCCATCCTGGGAGAGGGATCCCTCCTCTGTTGCTCTCCCCGAGGTTTCTCCCATTTTTCCCTTTGAAATGTGGGTTTTTCTCTGGAAGTTTTTCCTTGTACGATGTGAGGGTCTAAGGACAGAGGGTGTCGTTTTCTCATACTGATATTCTGAACAAACTGTGCTGTTGTATTTGCTGTAAAGTGTCTTTACTGTAGGGTATTTTTATTATATGTACAGCACTTTGGCTCGACCAAAAATCGTTAAAAAATGTGCTATATAAATAAAACTTGATTTGATTTGATTTGATGCTCATACTTTTACCTTTACAATCGTTTGCTTTAATATGCAGCATATTTTTTGTATATTTTTGTGTTTGCTTCCTCCTGCTCCCTTTCGGACACATACTGCATGATTTATTATTATTATTAATATGAAGATATTATTAAGATAAGATAAGATGTTACTTTATTGATTGAACATTTTAGTTTAGAATGTGCTATCCCACGGTAATTCAGAAGGCTCACAGGTCACATTCCGACCATTATTTAAAACAATGGGTGCTTTCATAATAATGATGAGAAACTATGAAATAAGAAATGAATCAAATTAAAATGTAATTATCATATCATATATTATATAGTGTATTGTATTATTAAGTAATATCATACATTAACCACATTATAGCAGATGCCACATTGAATGGATGAACACATTTATGCATCAATAATTACAACAGAGTATTTCTAAATACAAGTTGTAATCTAATCCTCTTATTTTACACAATTGACAGACAGTGTTATTTGTACGTCAATAGTCATATATTGTCATAACCTTTTTGTGTGAAATAATTAATATTATTATTATTTCCGCCCACTGTTTGGCGAGCTGCATGAGAAACTGACGGGCTGTCAGGAGAGAGAGAGAGGGAGAGAGGAAAAGAGAGGATCCGTTTCTCCCGTGTTATTATCCAAAGTTAATGTAAACTTTTGAATAATGTACTTATTATTATAGTGATGAAGATTAAAAACAAAGCACGTTGGCTGATTTTGGACCCCCTCACTATTTGTTTTCACTACTTTAATTAAATGTTTGATAAGTGCATGCAGATCACAGTACAGTATGCTCGTTCAGTAAAACACGTACACAGATAAATTATTTTGTATTCCAAAAATCAGGAAGTAAAGTCCCCTGGTTTGTGACAAGATGTGAAGTCAACAGATCAACTCAAAGGGGGGTACTATTTCTTTTCAAATGCATATAGGCAATGCCATTCATTTACATGTAGGCTACACTGCCCTTCCAGTCAAGAATTTTAATTTGAATGGGATGGGGAGACGTGTGTGATTAAAAATGAGTGGCCAAACTAGGACTTAGTTTTTCAAAAGAGAAAATGCAGATATTACACTCAGAAAAGAAATGGTAGACATATCAGTACTCTTAGTGCCAAGTTGTCTCAGACAATCTGCATTTCCTAATGTGGGACAGTTCTGTGCAAAATGTGGGACACTGAAAAGTCTATGTTAAAAAGCCTCAGTCACCTTAATTCATGTAATGAAAACATCTCAGGTCAGTAATACTGAAAGCTAAATGTGCAATACCATGTTCAGCTATGTTACTATTTATAATGTTATTGTTGTTACAACAGAAGATGTTTTTCTTTATATTGAAGTTAAATGCATCAATCTGTGACACTTTTATTTTGTAAGATAGCAAGGGGGGGCATATTGTGATAACCAGGCCTGTCATAAAATGCACCCCACCCAAAAAGATGTTTGTATTAATCCCACTCTCAAGCATTTTTTAGGGTATAGTTGTAGGACTAGTACCAATGAATGGAGCAAGTTTCATGAATGTGACACTTTTATTATGTAAGATAGCAAGGGGGGAAAACGTGGCAAAGATATGCTGACAAAGACTATGTAAACATATATTTTGATTATTATATGACAAATATGTAGAATTAAACAATACATTTTAAAGCAAGTGTATACAGACAGGACGTAACAATAATAACAAAAAAAAAAGATTAAAAAAAACAAAAACTGAAAAGGAAGTGACGAATGAATTTCGACACCACTACCATCAAATACGGAGCGAAAAGTTTAACCACAAGAATCAATACTATATGAGCTACCACTAAACAACTCACAGTCTGAAAATTACCATTAATAAAAACCCTGAACGTTTATTTTTCGTTTTAAACATCGTTTTAAGGTGTAAACGTGTCATTTAGGAACTGCGACAGCATAAATATGCGAACACAAACCTACAGACTGCTGGAGAAGAGATATCACAGGGGGGGGTTGGGACACACACATTCCGATGGCCAATTAGTTTTAAACAAAGAGTATACTCAACATAGGCCTACAGTAGGCAGGGGGGTGGGGGCTGGTGAACGGTATGGTCAATGTTTGTAAACACTGTGACATTTTGACTTTATTTGATAATTTCAGTTAAAAACTAACATTCATATTTCTCTTTTTGAGAAGAGAAATATGAATATGTTAGTGGCTGACCCAGCCCCATGGTCTGTCACAGTAGTGCGGGAAAGAGAAGTGCACTGTTTTGCCTGGCTGGACCTGTAATTTACAGGAAAGGAGTGCGCGCTACTAAAGAGACGCGCTACCATGGAAACCAAACAATGGTGTAGCTGTATTGAAGTCCGAGTGGAAACAGTAGCATTTGGAGCGTTATGTTTGAATGAAACAGCCAGGTCGTGACTCACAAAAAAAAAGTGTTACTTCACTAACTGTAAGCTTGTCACTCAGAGTAACCTACAGTTAACTTAACTGCTGGAGAAGAAAGATCAGGGGGGGGGGAGAGCTGTGGCTGATGGGCCATTAGGTGTGTAAACACACAGCTGAGAGCTGCCGTTTCATTCTGACTGTTACCGGTAACAACGGACTATTTTTCTTAGCGGATGCATGTCAATTTAAATCAATACATACAACTATTTTTTAAATCAATAAAAACATTTTCTAAATCCATAAAAGCATTTCAATTAATATTGGGAGTCATGTCGTTACTTTGTTGAGAATGTGGCCATGTAATAAGCGGGATAATTTGCAGCGACTTGGTCATTATGGGGAAAAATAACACCCAGGGATCAAGATCCCTCCGCAACGCGTCGGGATCCTGATCTGCCTGACAAGGCTCCATTAAAATATAAATATTTGTAGTGAATTACTGAGTTTAGGCACGTTAATAACGTTTTAATGAAGTTGAATACAGAATATTCATATTTGTCAGTGATTTCATGTCAATTCGGCGAACCATAAACATAAATGATCGTGGTGAAGATGATGATTAAATTAGGATTAAAAATCGAGAGCCGGCTGCATTTCCTCTCGTTCGTTTTTTCCGACTAAACAACATTATTTTGTTAAATAACAACATGGTGATGTTTTGTAAATTATTACATGTCTCTTATTTAGCACAGACAATAGGCGCGTTCACACCGGAGTACTTTTCCCACAATAGTTCATCAGAACTACGATATATTTGCGTTCACACCAAAAAGCCCCAGGAACTAAAGTAGTTCAAATTAGTTCATCTGACCTGCTTTTCAGTCCCTGCTGGAGAGCAGGGACTGTTGTGGGAGAAATAGTTCATACGTCTGATTGGCTGTGCGGAATGCAAACCACGCCCGTTTGACTCTGAATTTTTTTTTGTAAGCGGCCATTGTATTTGCTCGCTTCCGGCAGCGCACCCAAAGAGATTACTTTTGTGAAAGCAGTTATTATAGCAACACTAAATAAATCATCGGAGCGGTGGAGTGATGAGGATGTGTCGGCGCTTCTGGCGATTTACTCGGAGGACGCGAAGCGCCGCATTCAGAAGTTTCTACTGAATGCAGTTTCCGTGGCTCAGCAAAGTTAGCAGACCTGGCAAAGTCATGTCGGGACGACTACGAAGGTAAAATAAAATACATGCACTGCACTGTTTTAATCTGCACAATACTGGTCTTAGATGTACTTTTTTTTGCTCAGTAGATCGAGCTAGCCATGCTAGAACTTGCTATCATAGGTTATTCTCAGCCGTCCCCGCTATGAACACGTTTTGACTTGTGAATAAGTGTGCAATGTTCTGTAATTTGCTTCACTAACTCATGGCACTAATCGTGTGTTTCAGGCGAGGTGTTTCTCTCTGGATTAGAAACTAGTTTTCCCCTCCGGGATAAAACGATAATATAACGTTAGCAATTAGCATGCTAGCTGGACATAATGCTACCTCTAACAATACATTGTAGCTGCTATAATTTCAAGTCATTTGCAACATTCATTCTACATGTTAATGGTAAAAGCTTAAACAGTTGATTACCTGCATGCCACAAAGACTGATGTTCTAATATTTTTGCACATTTAAGTAGAAATGTAATTGAAATTCTATTTATTTTTCCTTTTTTTTATTGATTGTTATAATTGTACTCAGCCATGTTATGTTAGATGTCAATCCACTTACACTGTAACTACTCTGGCCTTGAAAGAAGGCTACGCATCTAACTGATGTCCACTAATCCCTATAAAACAAAGTTCAAGCATACATTAAGCACAAAACAATAAATAAGGGCACTTTGATATTTATTTTTTATTTGATATTATTTGATCCTATCTTATCTTCTACTTTACACCTGCATTTTGTACACTGTCCCTGCCTGCACCATGTCCAATGTTGTCTCTGTTGACAACCTACTAGGCGATTAAACTGATCTTGTATCTTTCTTATTTCACCTTAGGAAAGCGGGCACGGGATGACAGTTTCCTTGACACCATCATGGCGATGGACTGCCGTGCCATGGTCAGCAAGGAGAATGAGGACCTGCGTGCCAAGGAGACGCACGATGAACGGCTGCTGCATTCACACAAGGCCCAGGAATCGGACGACCAGCTGCTCATGGTGATGCAGCGCCATGCTGACTCGGCGGCGCGCCAGGTGGAGGTGTCGGCGCGCCAGGTGGAGCAACAAAATACCTTTCAGGCTGGGCTTCTGGCAGTGCTAAGCGAGCTGATTAAATCCAACAGGCCTTCAATAAAAAAATTAAGAAAAACTTGTCGTTGTTGATAAACTGTACAATGACTTGTTGGGAGGCGTGTGGTGCAGTGGTCTGGTGCGTTGGTGTTCGGATCAGGGGAGCACAGATTCAAACCCCACTGCAGTCAGCATGTCGTTGTGTCCCTGGGCAAGACACTTCACCCCAAATTGCCTACACCTGGGACAGTTAATTTTGTATTATTGTGATTATATATATATATGCCACTGTTATTAATACTGACACTTCACTTTGCACTAAGGTGTGTCTGCTGCTGAGCCTACCTATTGTTATTATATATATATATATATATGTTTTGATACTACTGACACTTTATTTGATATTGAAAATGTTAACTTCTATTTACATGCATACGACACACCTGGGACAGCGTGATGCTGTTATTGATATTGTCTTGAGTGTGCAATAAAAGAGAACCTACATGGCGATTAAACAGAGCCTGTATCTTACATTTTTCATTACATTTCATGTAACTAAGCTTGCTTATTTCTCCTCTGACACTTTATCTTTACAGTGACCTGTGTAGCATCCTATACATCACATGTAAGTGATTATTCTGATACCGTCATGTTTCATCGGTTATAAACTGGCGAAGCTTTATTTATTGTGGCTTTCAAAAAGATAATTTCATTGTATTTCAAAATGGCGTCCAACACAAGCACTATTTATTTATAGAAAGAGAAATGGTTAAGTTTGTTATTACCAGTGTTGTGAGTTCAATATTTTTGATTAATTATAGTAAGGGAACATCTTAGTTAGTGTAGTGAGTTTCAGAGCAGTGTAATAATTATTTGACCTAAAACTAAATGTTTTTATGAACATGACATGGGGATTTGCTAACTTTTGATTTCCCCCATTTTACACGACACAAATGGAGGCCACTATGGGCCACAACTAACACGTAGGTTTCTGTAGGGTTCATGGCAGACGGATGCAGTTGTTCTCAGGAGGATATATAATAAAGGTGTGTTAGCTGCTGAGCCTATTTAGTATGCATACGACACACCTGGCACAGTTTATTCATTTCACACGTAGCGTAGCGCGTGCATGTCGTCGTCCAATCCTTTTGTCAATCCTTCTTAACCGCCTTCGCTTCCGAATCAGCATTGCTATTGCATTTGACTGGTCGACGATCTGTATTTGTGTTTGCTTAAATAACTCAGACGAAGCTCATGTCTGAGGTCGGAAGGTAAACAGACGCCACATTACAGCAAGTGGGCGCGGGAGGTTTTTCTTCTTCTTTTTCTCTCGTTTTTTTGGCGGATTGCAACTTTAAGGTGCATACCGCCACCTACTGTACTCGCCGTGAAGTTGTTTGCGGCCTGCCAGTAAACCCAAAGCAGAAGAAGAAGAAGTGACGTCAGCGGTTCATTTGCCTAATCCACCCCCAGGAACTCATTTTGGTGTGAACGCGATCTGCTTTAGTTCATCAGAACTAAAAGAGCTCTCATGAACTAAAGTTCTCATGAACTATTGTGGGAAAAGTACTTGGTGTGAACGCGCCTATTCATGCAAAAGGAAGCCCAACCAAGTACTGAGTGCATACACATGGACATACTTTTCAGAAGGCCGACATTTCTGTATCAAAAATCCTTTTTTTTATTGGTCTTATGTAATATTCTAATTTTCTGAGATACTGATTTTTGGGTATTCATTAGCTGTAAGCCGTAATCATCAAGATTAAAACAAATAAAGGCTTGAAATATTTCTCTTTGTGTGTAAGGAAGCCATAAATACATGAGTTTCACTTTTTGAATTGAATTAATTAAATAAATTAACTTTTCCACGATATTCTAATTTATTGAGATGCACCTGTATGGGAGGAGGACCTGCTGCAGGATTTCCGCCCCGTGTAGCGAGTGTTTTTAGGATCCAACATTCAAAGTGCATTTTGGACTTCTGAACACTTTGTTTGCTGGGAGAAATGTTTTAACACTAAAAACTTAGTCTGAAGTGTTTCTGCTGATTCAGTCTCCGTGTGTCAGCAGTCTCTGTCATCAGAACAAAGTGAACACATCTGTCCGAGGCAAACACACAGACACACTCGCCTTTTAAATCACACTGTTCATATTTAACCCTTCTCTTGCGTTAGGTCCCATGCTATTTTCGGTCAAAATTGACCGGTGTGTTTTGCACAGGAACCCCTTATCCAATTTTGATGGTTGACATCTCATTCGAACAGTCAAAGCAGGTAGAATCAAGGGATGACAGACAGAATGACACCAGGGGTGAATTTCATATTATTGTTGGCAGTAAGTTCAAAGATAGTGCTTATTTTACATTACTGTATATTATAAAAATGCTTGCCATGTAGGCTGTGTTTACTGGAGATGGAAATGCTTTAGTTAGTGTTGTAGCTGAGAGTCTTCCCGTTCCAATGATGTATGGGATGTATTGATTTGATACAAGCAAGCCAGTGTTTCATGTCATGGTCCGGACCCACCGGTGGGCCCATCAAGTTCAGCATTCACTGTGATGAATATAAAATAAGACACTGATACTGTTTTCCTCAATGAACATTTATTGAAAGAGAAATATACCATATCAGAACGTGTGTGTGTGTGTGTGTGTGTGTGTGTGTGTGTGTGTGTGTGCGTGTGTGCGTGTGCGTGCGTGCGTACGTGCGTGCGCTCACCTGTGTGTGCTCACGTGTGTTCACGCACATAGTTGGCAATGCAAAATTGTGGAATATCACCTCAGGCTCCTCTCCCTCAGGGGCCTCTATCTCAGGGGCCTCTCCCTCCTCTCCGTCAGGTGCCTCTTCCTGGTCTGTTGTAGGCTCATAGTCTGGATCGCTGTTGTCTTCCATTTCTGAGACATCTTCCTCTATCTCCTCTTCATCTGGTTCAATCTCCTCTTCATCTGGTTCAAAAAATGTGTCCAGAGCCCCTCTCACAGAAAATCGCCTAATCGGTCGCCTGCTCATTGTGTCAATGAGTCAAATGTGAGCAAGGCACAAATATAACTGCTTGAGAGACAGTAAGGGAGGCGCATTTAGCGCGAGAAAGTGAGAGGTTTGTGTTTCTCGAGGGGCACAGAGCTCGCACCTGTGAGAAGGTATGATACATTGTATCATACAGCGCGAGAAAGGGAGAGGTTCCCGTAACGTGTGTGTGTGTGTGTGTGTGTGTGTGTGTGTGTGTGTGTGTGTGTGTGTGTGTGTGTGTGTGTGTGTGTGTGTGTGTGTGTGTGTGTGTGCAAGTGGTGATCATCAAGTGTATATGTTCAGAGGCCTAGTGTGGAGGATAACATAAGGTATTGAGGCAAAAACACAATATTTATGATTAAAACAAAAGTCATTCGGTCACTTTTGACCCGAAACGCAAGAGAAGGGTTAACTGTAAATACAATATTCCTTGACCACTTTGCGTCTCACAAAGACACACACGGCGGTTGGAACCAAAAATTTCAAATGTGGACTCATCAGACCAAAGTACAGATTTCCACTGTCTAATATCCATTCCTTGTGTTTCTGGGCCCAAACTATTCTCTTATTCTTGTTGTTCATCCTCAGTAGTGGATCTTTGCAGCACTGGACCATGAAGGCCTGATTCACGCAGTCTCCACTGAACAGATTGTCTGCTACTTGAGCTCTGTGATCATTTATGTGGGCTCTAATCTGAGGTGCTTTAATTTGCAGTTTCTGAGGCTGTAACTCTTATGTATTTATCCTCTGCAGCAGAGGTAACTCTTGCTCTCCCTTTCCCGGGGTCCTCATAAGAGCCAGTTTCATCATAGCGTTCGATGCTTTGTGTGACATAATATGGATTACAAGTTACAACAGTAGTCAAATAGGGTTATATGTGTTCTTTCATAGTTTTGATGTCTTCAGTATTCATTTACAATGTAGAACATCATTTAAAGGGGACCTATCATGCAAAATGCACTTTTGTACGTCTTTTATACATGAATATGTGTCCCCGGTTTTCCAGGGAACTCACCAAGTGTCAGAAAACACAACCCTCTCTATTTTCCTCCATACCCAAATCTCTAAAAAAGGGGCTGCAACGGATCTGATAAAAACTGATCCAGATTTGAACACTGTCCTGACGTCAGGACGGTGGCGCTACGGCTATTGGGCCAACTCCACCAATCAGGAGGAGACAGCCACGGCCATTGCCGTTCGTAAGCGCTGGAGACGCTGTAGTACATATGCCAGGCCTGTAGATGGTGCTGTTCTCACAGAATCTGCCCTTGCAAAAACAGAGCTAAAAAATGTCAAATTGAGCAAAATGAGGCATGGCTAAAATGCATGATCTGTTTGGTATTTTTTTTTTTAAATATGCCTTATATAGGTATGGTCCTACACTATATTATTCAAATATAGCATGATAGGTCCACTTTAAATAAATAAAAACCTCCGAATGAGAAAGTGTGTCAAACAGTCTGAGTCTGTATTTTCTACCCTGAAACACGTGAAGCATCGATCTGTTCTGACTGACAAAGAATTGCTTTAAGTGGCCAGGATACAAGCCAGATTTGCAAAGGATGTTCAAGGCAATGAATTGAATGCATTCCCACTTAGTTCAAAGAAGCAACATGCATAGTAAGATAACAACTGTTTTCACATTTTTAGAACTGAGAGTTTGTGTGTGAGCCATCTGGGGGTAAATTGACCAATAGACTTTTTTAAATAATATATTACATTACATTACATTGCATTTAGCTGACGCTTTTATCCAAAGCGACTTACAATAAGTGCATTCGACCAAGAAGATACAAACTTGAAGAAAACAGAATCATATAAGTACATCAGGTTTCATAGAGCCAAAACATTTCAAGTGCTACTCAACTAGCTTTAGATAAGCCAGTCCTTTATTAGTATATAAGTGCTTTGTTAGTAATTTTATTGCTCGAAGTGGAGTCGAAAGACATCAGTTTTTAGTCTGCGCCGGAAGATGTGTAAGCTTTCTGCTGTCCTGATGTCAATGGGGAGCTCATTCCACCATTTTGGAGCCAGGATAGCAAACCCACGTTGGCCGATGTATGGTTTAACCATGTCCTGGATGTAGGAAGGGCCAGATCCATTCACAGCATGGTACGCAAGTACCATTGTCTTGAAGTGGATTCTAGCAGTTACCGGAAGCCAGTGAAGGGAGCGGAGGAGCGGTGTGGTGTGGGAGAATTTAGGAAGGTTGAAGACCAGACGAGCCGCTGCATTCTGGATGAGCTGCAGAGGTCGGATGGCACATGCAGGTAGACCAGCCAGGAGGGAGTTGCAGTAGTCTAGGCGTGAGATGACAAGAGCCTGGACCAGAAGTTGTGTCGCTTTCTGGGTCAGGAGGGGACGTATCCTCCTGATGTTGTAAAGAGTGTATCTGCAGCAGTGGGTTGTAGCAGCGATGCTTGCAGTGAAGGACAGTTTGTTATCTAGGGTCACACCCAGATTCCTTGCAGTCTGAGTCGGGGAAACAACAGATGGGCCGATGTTGATAGTTAGGTCAAGAGTGGGACACTCTTTTCCGGGAAGAACAAGCAGCACAGTTGAGCTTGAGGTGGTGAGCAGACATCCACTGAGAGATGTCTGCTAGACAAGCAGAGATGCGTGCGATGACCTGGGTCTCTGAGCGGGGAAAAGACCGAATGAATTGGGTGTCGTCAGCGTAGCAATGGTATGAAAAACCATGCGGGCTAATGACCGATCCGAGCGAGTTTGTGTACAGAGAGAAGAGGAGGGGACCAAGGACAGAATATATAATTCTTTCTCTGCCACTACCTGCTTTGGTCTCTGCACTGTAGGGACACCTGTTTCGTCAGCATTATAAATCATGTTGGGAGGGAACTAATGCCAGTAAAACCTACTGGATCATGTGATCTCTTGCACACCTGAGAAGTGGAGTCAGATGTCTTACCTGGATTTCACAGCTGCTCTCTTTCACATGCGCTCCTCCCATCCTTCACCACTAGAGGTCGCTCTGATGTTATGTTGTTCTCATATGCCACTGAAAGCCACCTTCTCATATTCCTGGAGATTCAATTGTTTCCTTTTCAGCCGTTGAGCAAAGTAAAACAAAAAGAACAGACTGCAGCATCCTAAAATTCAGATTAATAAAACCTGGGTCCAAAGATGGCCTCTACCTTTAATTTAGTTAATCTTGATTACTACTGTCTTTACTAATTCAGACATGCACTGGGTCTTATAGAGAGCAGCTATTCTTATTATGAATTATTATAATTATTATCATAGCTGTCATTAGTTTTAAAAAAAGCTGCAGGTTTATGCAGTGCTCAATTGAAATCAATACGTATCAATACACGTATCAATTGTAATTGCCCAAAATGCATTTTCTTCACGCTCCGGATTCGCGCATCAGTGTATTGTTTTAATTGTAAGGAAATAATTGTTGTTTTTACACTTTGGACTGCATATTAACAATGTGAAAAATATTGATAAATGATGACAAACATACATTTAAATGAATATTTTTGAAATGAGGTGAGTTTCCTTCAACCGCCGGTCAACAAATTATATTTATCTTGCACAATAAAATAACACTAAAAACTCAAATGTTACAGGATTAATAACTCACTATAATATCAGACACTTTTTGCAGTCATTTCAATGATAATGTATAACCTGGCTATAAATATAATAGTGACACTAAAAGTAATCATAGGATATCAGATCCTTCGATCTTAAATTTACAAAAATATATGTTATCAGTAAACACCAGAAAGGAATAGATTTTAGCTGAAACGTTGGTACAAATTATCGAAAGAGGACAGAGTTATGGTCCAAAAAGGCATCCGGCTTCACATAAAAAACGACATTTAAAACTAAATATTAATATTAATTACATCAGTGAGGTTGTTCTTCATTGTCAGGGAGCATTTATTATTCTTATTATTATCCTATCGCCACTTTGCGCGCTGTGATGAAGTGTTCTGTGGCTGGTGGTGACAGGCCCTCCTCCCGCAGCCAGGTGAGGGAGGCCCGGCCGATCAGCCGCCATCCGGAGAAATGACAAGCTATCAATTATCCTCCCTCGCGCTCAATGAGAGCCCGTCCTGCCACACAATGGTGGCCTCAGAACCTCGGAACCCCAGTCAGCAGTGCCTCAGTACCTCAAAAAGAAAGAGAGCGAGAGTGAGTGAGTGAGTGAGTGAGTGAGTGAGTGAGTGAGTGTGTGTGTGTGTGTGTGTGTGTGTGTGTGTGTGTGTGTGTGTGTGTGTGTGTGGAGCAGTGATAATCTCTTGTTTGGTTTCTGAGGCTCTGAGACGTCTGACACCATTGGCCCGCGTCACCGCCTGTCCAAAGTGTCCCGGTGATTGGCCCGTTGCACGTGGATGTTATTCATGTCCCTCCGGTTAGTGTGTGTGAGTTTGTACGAGTGTGTGTATCATGGTGCTGTGATGTGTGGACTTTGTGAAGATCCGACTGTCATACAGCGGTGCATATCTCTGTGCGTGGAGCAGTGTGCACGAGCAGCTATAGCAGTCTCACCGTGAGCCGCCGACAATGACGCGCCGGAGCGCATTTACGCAAACAGGATGTCCACAGTTTGCTCCTAATTACATCAACCAATATTTCTAAAAGAACGCAACTATGTTTTAGTGATTCCTGTTGTCATATTGTGGATAAAAACAAAGGCCCGTGCAGTGGGAGTGGATTGAGGGAACAGCCACGTTCTTCAGAGAAGCAGCGATGGAGGAGCAGCGGGACCCGAGCAGCTCGGACAGCAGTGAGGGAGAGAGCGTCTCCCCGGATCCCAGCCTGCCTTCGCCGCCCATGCTACCTCTGCAGGTGGCCCAGCAGGCCCACAGAACCACCAACTTTTTCATCGACAACATTTTGCGGCCGGACTTCGGCTGCAGGAAGGAGCACGGCCTGGGCCCGCGGGAGAGGGCGCAGAGCTCCGGCCGGGAGCGCGTCCACCCGGCGGTCAGCAGGCCGAGCCTACCCGGGACGCCGTGCCAGGACTCCAACTGCAGCAGTGACAGCACCTCGTCATCCGCCTCCTCCACCTCTTTGGCGAGTCCCAAAAAGAGTAACGGCGGCATCAGCGGAGGAACCGCAACCTCCTCCACCGGGAGCAGCGGCCTGAAAGCCGAGGAGAGAACTGGCGGTGGGACCGGGGGGGACACGTCCTCTTCGGTAGTGGTGCTGAGCGGTTCTGGGGGGTCCACACCGGAGACCCAGCCGCTGCTGTGGCCGGCGTGGGTCTACTGCACCCGGTACTCGGACAGGCCCTCATCTGGTAAGGCAATAGTTTCATGAAGGAAATTCTCCGAGCGTGCATTTCGTTTAATAATGGAGGAATTCATAAATCCCGTTCATTTTTATCTGACAGAAACATTTACATTTATCCTAGGCTACATGTAGCAGTTTTCATTCAACAAAACAAGATTAGTTATTTTTTGAGAAAGTAAGCGGGAAATAATGTTTTTAGAAATGGAGATCACACTCTTGTGAGTTAGCTGACATGTTTTTATTATTATATCTTTATAACCTAAAATACATTTTGTGTCAAACATAGGCAGGTGTTTTTAATAGAAAATGTATTTTGTAACACTGGTGTTGTCAGGATAGAAGGACCTCCTTTTGATTTCTTAGAATAGTTTATTTCTGAATCTTTTAACTATTAAAAGTCCGGGTCTGTCGTGTGTTAGCTAATAAAAGCTCTATCATTCCGCCAACAGGGTTCAATGCAAACAAAAAAATATATAGTTTATATTTCACATGTTTATTTTAATGTCCCCTCATTGGAACAAGCAGTCAATAAAACATCCATACTGTTATATTGCATTTAATTAGCCTATTAACAACAACAGTAACATAGCCTGGGTGTTTTACATTTAGGCCACAACATGAAATCAACGTAAACGTTCTTGTTTTTTCCGCTTTCTCTGTGCCTTTCTGTTCTGGTATTTTAAACGATAAAATGTATGTATGTAAACAAAACAAAACTAATAATAACTAACCTTTAGATATTGTTTATGTTTCGTAAGTCTCAAATAACAAAATAAAAACACGCAGCTGGGATTTGTAATATGCACAAAGATAAATGTATGTTATTCGGTGTTCTGATTTATTAAATATCTTTCCTCTTTTAGATACAAGTACATGCAGGGACATTTATCAGGGCTTGATCTGATAACATTATGACTGTGGCAGCTCGTGCGCTGTGACACGTGCAGTCATCATTAGACAGGATAGTTATTGTGCGCTCACTGAACTGCTGCGAGGTAAGCATGCAGGGATCAAACACAATGGAATTAAAGGTAAATAATGTCTGCAGGAGACATTTTGAATCCATTAACTGCCTGTTGGATTTGGGTCTGACTTTAGCTGACATCACTTTAAATTTCACACACACACACACACACACACACACACACACACACACACACACACACCCACGCATAGGCCTGCCTGCAGAGAGTGTGAAACACACTGAGCTCATAAGGCTTTCTCCTAAAAAACCTTTATTTATGAAGCCCGTATTACACTCTGGACATAGTGTTATAATATGATGGTATGATATTATTTTTGTATTGTCAACTAGTTCGAAAAGAAGACAACATATCAAGTCTACATATTAATGTATGTGTTAAACAAAACAAGAACAGCTCCATATTTGATTCAGACCTGATGCCAGCAGTGTGAGTGCTGTGCCGCCAAACAACTGCAGTTTACTAAATCTCTGTAATATAGCATCTTTATTCATTTTAAGTCTGGAGAATATGAATATACTCAGTTTCTATCCTTTGCAATATTTTTTACCATATTAATGTTTTTAAATGATAAATTAGTCTACGAATAGGCAGTAATATGTAACCATTCAGTCTATTTGTGTTCATATGCCGGCAGGAACATAATTTTATAATTGTGTGGCGGCTATTCTTGTGTGCTTCGTGTATTACACAGCCTGCATCTATTGGAAGAAACCACAACACATATATTTCGTTATTATTATTATTAGGCTATTATTATTATACTTCATATAGCTGTTGTGTTTGCTACGAGATGTTGTATTTTATGTTGAAGTAAATCCCACCTAAGGCAGTTATTTATTATTATTATTATTAATATTATTATCATTATTATTATTATTATTATTATTATTATTATTATTATTATTATTATTATTATTATTATTATCTTCTTCTTGTTGTTATTCTTAATATCCATTGTTCGTATGCCTTTTGCGATTTACCGAGACGTTATAGATTATGACCATGTGATGGGACAATATTATAATAATTGTTATTGTGTATACAATAAGCTATTAACTTGAACAACCATAACGATGACTTTTCCAATACGTGATGGTACAGAAACAGCGAGTAAACAGCTGATGTAAAATCTGTCCAGACTCACATTTTTCCAACTATTTGTTTCCCATGATCTTTGTCCTCCATGTGCGCTGAATATTTATGTTTCCGTTCTCTCTCCTTTCGCCCTTACTGCAGGCCCAAGGACACGGAAACTGAAAAAGTCGAAAAGCGACAAAGAGGACAAGCGGCCGCGCACGGCCTTCACCGCGGAGCAGCTGCAGCGGCTGAAGACGGAGTTCCAGGTGAACCGGTACATCACGGAGCAGCGGCGGCAGGCCCTCGCGCAGGAGCTCGGCCTCAACGAGTCCCAGATCAAGATCTGGTTCCAGAACAAACGGGCCAAAATCAAGAAGGCCAGCGGCTTCAAGAACGGGCTCGCGCTGCAGCTGATGGCTCAGGGACTGTACAACCATTCCACCACCACCATCCAGGAGGACAAGGAGGACAGCGACTGACCCCCCCCCCCCCCCTGTACTCTGTAAATAGATATTCCTAATTTAATGATTGGGGGCTCCTCTCATGCACCTGAACACACCGCGGACTCTGGAGCTGCCCCCGCAAAACCAAAGATTTTATTGGCAACGAAGCCTGGTGGACACACGCAAACAATAAAAAAGAAGCAACATGCCCCCCCTCACCGATGGGCTGATGTCTCCGGGCTGCCCCCCCCCCCTGGCTTTATGTCCCTTGTGTATTGAGCGCACTGCATTGTGTCGGTGAACATCCGGGTCATTCTGTTTTGTTTTTAAAGAGAATTGAGATCTGGACAATCTTAATGAGACCCTTTATTACAATTAACTTTTATATTATTTGTTGATGAAAAGTATTTACAGTACATAATTTCTAGAGCAAGATAAATATTGAATAGACCAACGATATTTCGACGAACCATACCTGAAGCGTAAACAGTGCAAATAAAATGTATGAAATCGAAGTAGGCCTATTTAGGAGAAATGTAATTCATTTTCGGAGAGTGGGAATCCTGACCTATATCATCTCCTCAGTCCTGCAGCCTCAGTTTATACGGCCCATAATAATGCTGTGAGACGAATAAATACACAAAGGAAGTCGGCAGAGTTTACATTCATCAATAATATTTATTTTAAATTCCTGCGAGTGAAAGCTCGTGAGTTTGTAGTGATTCTTTATCTGTGGCACTTTTATTATTTTCTCCTAATGCGTCTGTCTTTGTGGCCCATGTCACTGTAGGGGATCCATATTTCCCCCACATTTTCACAGTGGAATGAGAAAGCTGCGCACGGCAGACTACGTGTGACTTGTTGGGGGGGGGGGGGGGGGCTGGTTGCTGTATACGTTGTACATTTAAACCATGTTTCCAAATAAACTTTTATATTGGAAAAAATGTTTCAGAAAAAACAGCGACCGATTTTTTATGGTTACAACTTTTCAATAAAATTGCGTTTGGTGTGTGTGTGTGTGTGTGTGTGTGTGTGTGTGTGTGTGCTCGTTGGTTTAAGTGAGTGGGACACCTGGATCCATATTCATATTGTGTCTCGGCCGCTGTTCGGAGTTGCGGAGCATGAAATTGCCTCTCTGTGTTCAGTCGTTTGATCAGCAGCCCTCTGCAGGCCTGAAACAACTCTGAAGTGTCGCAGCTTCGTGTGTGTGTGTGTGTGTGTGTGTGTGTGTGTGTGTGACGTGTGTGTGTGTGTGTGTGAGAGATGTTGACACCGTGGCTCCGGGTCAGGGCCCCTCTCCTCGTGATGTAAAACACGCCGAGCAGCCTGCACTTTGTTATTTGTATTCGTTTGCATCACAAACATATATTAGCAAGACCATCCCGACCCTCTAGTTCTCTTTTTTTATTTCCTCATTCCCCGCGTTTCTGATAAAGTATTTCGACTTATTTACTGTCAGAATAATGACTAAGTCTTCCAAAAAAACCTTTTAAAAATGCATTACAGTGAAGTATCCAAAGCCTTTAAACCGCCTGCATGCCGATTCACAAAAATATACAATTATTCATTTTGTATTTAATTACCAAGCAACACAAATGCAAGTGCAATAGTGAGTTTAAAGCTTGAGTTGTCCCACACAATGTAAAACATGTTGTACAGAAAAACACATGAATATTTTATTTTAAAATGATTTAATGTGAGTTTCTGGCAGTCCCTATAGCTTTTTCTTTTATCTCAATGATAAATGAATGAAAGTATTGCTCTAAATGACAGGAGGTGGCTTCGGTATGGCATTTTAGACAGATAATAATGGAAATAGATGTGTAACAGAGAGATGCCTCTTCATCAGAGAAGTACTCATCACCCTGAATATGATTCAAGACAAACAGAAAGAGTTTGCATTCTCCAAATATGTGTCTATAACATCTAACGATTATGTAATGAAGTTGGAAAAACATATTTTAGTATTTCTTTGGTCTTTCTGCATTAGAAACAGTTTGAAACTCTTTGAAACAGTTTCTATAAAACAATCTGTTTGTTTCTCCGTGAAGCCGCTCACAGTGCGGCTTCACCGTGAAGCCGCTCACAGTGTGGCACGGCCTCTGACAGCAGGCCACTGTGTCATTATTTTGGACCAAATGACTTATCGAGTGCGCATCTTCCTGATGAAACTGGCTATTTCCTGCAGCCTGGAGGTCATCTGTCATCCCCAGCTTCATACTTCCCTTATAGGAATGGTTTGTCTCTACTGTAATCACTGTGGAGCCAGGCTAACGAAAGTATAACCCCTCTTTAAAGAAAAAAAGGAAAGAAAAGAAAGAAAACAGAGGGTAACAGTGGGCTGAGATCAATTTGTCAAATCCAAAGGTAAATGTTGTGACAGGCTGACTGGATCTCTGTCTCTACCTGTTTGCTTCCACTCTGCTGGCCTCTGATCTATGGGGAACACAGACCAGTTTGCTCTCTCTGTAATCATCCCATATATTTCATTTATTCACATGCTACACCCGCTTTTCATGCATGCATAATTGCGCAATAAAAGCGAAGTGTGTGCATGTGTGCAATCAGAGTGTGATGACAATTTCAAAACAATTAGACACATTAACATTACCCTACCAATTACACAGGACAGTGTGTGTGTGTGTGTGTGTGTGTGTGTGTGTGTGTGTGTGTGTGTGTGTGTGTGTGTGTGTGTGTGTGTGACAGTGGCCGGCCCTGCGGCTACAGAGCAGCTTTCATTTACATGCTAATGATGTGATAAACAGAAGGCCTGCTGGATGTACAGTATCACACACGGGTTCCTTCAGCAGGGAAGAAACAAAAGGCTGTGACTGAGCAGGAGTCTGACCCAGGATCAGAGCAGAAGAGATATCAGCCACTTTCTTATTGACTCTCTTATTAATCTACAACTGTTCTTTACTTTTCCTCATTAAATAAAAAAGAAAGGCCAATGTTTGAGTGAGCTGGCTTTATAATCCTAAATGGTAAATCTTGATTGGAGGTGATTCAATTCAACACAAATATAGATAGATATACTATAAATATATAGACCAGGTAAAATGTTCTTATCAAGTTATAAATGTATGTTTCATTTTATAATTACATGTTAAAACATCCAATTATTTCATAAATTATTATAATTAATTAATAAATAATACAATACAATTAAATATTAGTTATACAAATTAAAGCTTGTTGAAAGAAAACTGGTTTTATTTTTCCTTCCAAAGAAATAACAGTTTTATTAAAATGACTTCAAGTCATCCTACTTTAATAGCACTTGTTTTGGGATTGACCATAAAGCAGCCTGGCTAATATGTGGTCCTTTGATTCATTTACTGAAAATGTTCCAAGCGGAATGTTCTCAGAAGAGTCACAGACAGATGATGTACACTGAGTAGGTACAGGAACACACTGTGGAGCCCTGCACACACACTGATCTCTGCAGCACAGTGTATGTGTCACTCAGAGGACAGTCTCTGAGGATCTGCTCCAAGCGGCTCTGACCGACTCAGATGTTGGCTGTTTGTGAACGCAAACCTTACTGTTCACCTCCTGCACCCATTACTCTTTGATCCTCAACCACACACATGCACACACACACACACACACACACACACACACACACACACACACACACACACACACACACACACACACACACACACACACACACACACACACACACACACACACACACACACACACACACACACACACACACACACACACACACACGGACTGTGTGTGTGTGTTCATCAGCTCCCTGTGTTAGTTTCAACCCCCCCCCCCCGTGGACTCTGTGTTTAGGGTCAGCAGCCCACCTCAGTCCACACCATGCTAACAGGATTAGCTCCTCCTTTACATGCTTTGAGTCCTCTGCTCCTCACAGGCCCCCCCCGCCCCGCTGAGGCGACGCCATTTTGATTTAAGCCAGCAGGTAGGTGAGTGGCACCAGAACACCCGTCTGCCGCCCATGTTTCTGATCCATGTGAGCCTGTGCTGGTGCTGATTGGAAACTGTTTTACAAACCAAATGTATCATGCTGCTGATGGACGTCCGTTACAAAAGAAACTTCTCTTAATTCTCTTCTTCAGAGGTGAGTCATTGAAAGGCTTTCTGGGCGACATAAAACAGAGACATATATTGAAGCTGTAATTGTCAGTGTCATGGAGCTTAAACAGATTCTTCTATCTCTGGTGTCAGTGACATTTTTACAATCTTTAATTATTTCAGGCTCCAAATTCAGAACATCCCATCATTCAAAACACACTCCCACTTCAATCAATCCACGAGACCCGCAGAATACCAAAACACACAGCGTTTTATTTGTTTCCGAGCAGCGCTGTAAAACTGTCTGTAGGCTCTTCTGGGCGTCCAGTATGAAAGGTTAAAGGAGCAATAAAAGTTACAGCATTGGCATTTTATAAAATCATCTGTTTGCAATCGCTTTTACCAACAATTGTCAAACAAAATGGCAGCTTTGCTTGCTGTGTGTGTGGCGGAAAAAAACACGTTTTGTTCTGAGACACTTGAGGTACACTGTGTTTACAGCAGAAATTAAATTGTTACTTTATCTAATATGATAAAAGTGATGGAAAAACAATGTCCTTCATTATAAAATCATCTCCTTATGCAGAGCAGTGACACCTTTCATTACTCCCTGTGGAAACATACAATTCTAAAAAAGATCACAAAATACAGATATGGAATAGAAAAGGTTATAATAATATAGACATTCTTTTACCTGAATTATTGTTCAATCAAAAAGGTAAATCAATAAATGACATTGAATTCATTTCAATTAAGAGGTAGCACATCATCCTTTAATGAAAACTGTATGCAGTATTTGGATACGTTCTAGAAGTGAGCTTTGATTTCAGAAAGCAACTCATATATTCATAATAATAATTGTTATTATTATATAATCATATAATAATAATAATAACTTTATTAATGTTTTCATAATGATAATAGTAATAATAATAATAATTAAAGCTGCAAGCAGCGTTGAGCGGGTCTTCGACGCTCTGCAGGCTGTTGTCCGCACGTCGAGGTGTGTAGGTGTCTCGAGGACTCGGCCGTAGATGCTTTACATAAGCCACAAATGTTGTATTTATCGTCCCAACGATCATCTGTTGTCAGTGTGTAAGCCCTCTCTGCTGTATCTCTCCATAAATATGTATGAGTGAGCGGGCTGCAGCAGATCTATGGAGGTGTCACAGATAGATAATACAGCTGAGAAATGAAATGGTGCTGCAGGAGCCTGCATGCACCTCCTCTGGACAATAACAGACACGCACTGTGTGCAATATTGAATCTTATCGTATTCTTACCTGATGAATGGTTACACTGAGAGACGGACAGTCAGTATCACACACACACACACACACACACACACACACACACACACACACACACACACACACACACACACACACACACACACACACACACACACACACACACACACACACACACACACACACACACACACACACACACACTATATAAATACACAATATGGATTACAGTATATCACAATATAGCAATGACTTAATTTTACAGGACTGTCTCCTGTTTTTAAATTAATTAACATGATACACTTGTAACACTTAAATTCACAAAATAAATACTTGAATAAAATGTCTACTCAATTCCATATCTTAATTGAGCTCAGTTTTAGGTTTTGGTATCAGAGTTCGTAGCACAGAGTTTATATTGGGTTATGGTTAGGAATGTGGAGGAATGCAGAGTAGTATCACACTTCAGGGATTTTTGTTGGAATCAAGACTCATCCTGCTCCAGAGCTTGGAACAGCCTGAGCTCCAGACGTTGTGTTTATCAGAATCACAATTCCTTTATTTGTCTCGCAGAGGGAACATTTACATTGTTACAGCAGTATAGATAGAGATGAAAAATACAAATAACACACTATTAGATGCTAACCTTAACCCACATAGCATTTAAAATTAAATAATAAATACAAATGTACAGAATTACACATTCAGGGTAAGTGAGTATACAGCTTATTACTAAAACAACCAACATGATCCAAACTCATTTCAAATCACCAAAACATGACTTATTTGACTCTATCGTTACTACTATACACTATGCACCCAATTCAATTCTGATTCTGATTCAGGCATTTATTATTGGATGCTTCCTTGAATTATTATTATTATTATTATTATTATTATTATTATTATTATTATTATTATTATTATTATTATTATTATACCTATATGAGTATGATGGTGCATAGAGATAGAGAGAGGGATGGGGAGGTGGATGTGCTCCCATGTGTTAGGAGAGTTCAAGTTACTACTGGGAGGCATTTTGGAATGGAGCTGAGCGCAGACCGTGGCTAACAGCTTTAACACCAGCAGCACCATGTGTGGTCCCTGTGGAATCCTGAGAGTGTGTGTGTACCAGAGAAATGGATCACATGTGTGTTTTAACCTGTACCTGTGTATTTCATTGAAGGATGTAAGGTAACAAGTGTGTCAGTGGTGTTCGGTTTAGAATTCAAGTCAACATCAGTGCAGTTATCCCGAGGGTCCGTCAGAGCTGTGAATCGCTCCAGAGGCGCATTGCTGCTGTATTGATGTCAGGATTTCATTGGCTACTGTTTTTGGACTAAAATGCATACTGGCAGGTGTAATGTGTGTGTGTGTGTGTGTGTGTGTGTGTGTGTGTGTGTGTGTGTGTGTGTGTGTGTGTGTGTGTGTGTGTGTGTGTTTTAACTTCTGACGTCTGAGTGTAAATAGTAGCAAGTAAAGTCTTCCAGGTAAGGTTTTTTTATTTTTTTCATAAAATCCTAAAATCAAGTAAATCCACAACGTTATGTTTATTAACGTTGTGGATTTAACGTTGGCCATTCCATTTTTATAATCTGAATAGTGATATAACATTTTTTTTAGTGGATGTTTTCCTTTTCTGCAAGGAGCTACTGGTTTTGCCCACAAATAACTTGCTTAACACACCACACATTGCATGAGAGCTTGCTTCTTATGCAATGTACACTACTGATATGCAAGGGGATATGAAACATAATTTAGGCAATTCATGTTCAAGGCAAGGTTCTCTAATCGCATATCCGGTACAGCATGCATTAGTGATGCACAGCTCTGCCCTCATACAGCAATTACTGAACTGAATACTTAGCATTCAGCTCAGTTGTCTCCATGGTGACGGTGCTGTGAAGGAAATCCCTGATTCATAGATCTGCTCTGGAATCCTTATCTAGAACCTTTAAGCCCTCCCTGCTGTAAATACCACCTCATCACAAACCCTGTGTCCAAAACTTAGAACATGTGCTTTTTGTTATAAATTGTTAGTCTCCGAACGCAAGCTGAGATCCACCTTATGACCTCACTGACATCACCAAGGTTATTTTTCTCCTGACAAAGATCAATTAGAACAACAGAAAACCTTCTACAACTCACAAGTGGAGGAGAACCCCTTTTTACAGAGATCCACCATTTTAGGAAAGATGCTGCAAAAACCTGGTCCACTCAATTTGATCTGTGCTGCAGCAAAACTGGCGCCTGTGGGTGATTCTGCTGTAGGCGGAGAGTGAAGAATACATAAAATTGTGGGGCATAATTCCGTGCTCATCGCTCATACACAAGCGATTGGTTGTATGCTTTTTAGAGAGCCTGAATGGCTGCCTTTGTTGGATACCAATTTATCATGTGCACGATACTAGCATGAGAGGAAATGTGCTGCTTTTCCAGGGGACCCTCCGGAGTGCAGAGCTGCACAGCTGGCCTGTATAAGCTGCCCGAGACACTGACTGATTAACTTACTGCAGGTGCACCGCCTGCCTGCTCCCACTCAGCAGCAGTTGCTCTTCATCTCCATTTTGTTACAGAGCCTCTTGAAGGTGTTAACCACTGAGTTTGAGATGATCTTTTCAAGAGCACATTGTCTGTAATGTGTGTGTAATGCGATAAGTGGGAATGTCAAAGCTGTTTGGTGCAGTTGTATAGTTTAAACATGTTTTTCCATCTGTGTGAGAAAGTGTGAATATATGACAGCCACCCATATCCTCTCCCTTGATTTCCAAATCGTACTCTTCCTAGGAACTGGATAGATCCAGCCTATAAATACTCTATCATCGTCCCACGGTCCCAACTTGTTCCTGACTTGAACTTTGCAAACCACTGCATGTGCACCTCAAAGGTTTATAGACTCTCTTAGTGGTAGACTTGGATCCGAGGACTCCCATATGGAAACTGTTACACAGTTGCAAGAAACCGATTTGCTTTCAGCTCCCCTTTATGTGTGGAGGCAAGAGGGAATGGAGACAGAGGTCAATCACATGTTTTCCTGTGAACAGAGAAACCGAATGGCGTGGTGTACACCTATTTCTGAAGGCTTCATGGTGCGGTGTGCATGAGGAGGGGAGTAGTTTAGTAAATGGAGGCACTGAACCTGCACAAGTCAAGAGAAGACTTTGTGTGGTCTCTTTCCAACACCTTACATCTGGATTACACACAAATACAAGCTCAAAATAACACACATGCTCCTTCTGAGAACATACCCCTAGTCCTTCTTACAGATCTGGCCCAATATTGAACTAATTAACTGCTGATTTTCAAGTAAAAACCACAGACTGTCTGTGTCATGGCGAATACAGTCGCTGGTTTATTTATGTCTGTAGGCCGTTGTTGTGAGTGTGGACGGAGTTTATACAATAGCCGCGTTCACACCGGAGTACTTTCACCGTACTTTTCGCGTTTTAGTTCCGTGAGTCGCGTTCACACCAAAAATCGTACTTAATCTCGGGTACTTTTACCCCCATTTTTAGAGCCAACTCAGAGAGCGTACTTTTCTGTGGGTGAAAAGTTCTCCAAAAGTGCCCCAGTGCTGATTGGCTGGGCGAATTGCAAACCACGCCCGTACAACTCTGAAAATGTTGTGTAGAGCCGCCATTGTTTTTCCTCGCTACAAAAACACAACGCTCCGTGCGTTGTGTTTGTTTTTGAAAGCAGTTATGGCAAGCATCAAGAAATGATGAGGAGGTGTCGGCGCTTCTGGAGATCTACGCAGAGGACGCGACCCAGGGAATGCACTGAAGCCAGTTCAGTAGCTTTCACTCGACCTGGGAATGTGCACAGCCCCACGGCACACCGGCTAAAAATAAAGAAACTCGGGCAGGACTACAAACGGCGGATTCAGTGGCCAACGATGACGACCACGACGAAGGTAAAATCAACTACATGCACTGGGGTTTTAATCTGCACAATAATGGTCTCAGATGTACTTTTATTTGCTCAGTAGATCAAGCTAGCCATGCTAGCCATAATAGGCTAACACCGGCCCCGAGCACACAGTACACACACACTGTAACTTTGTCTTGAAAGAACGTTACGCATCGAACTGATGTTCACAATCATGTTTATTTCATAATATTCATCATATTTTATGTTTAACTTGCCTCAACAACATTAAACAAAGTTCAAGCATACATGAAGCACTCTTCAAAAAGGAACAATCCTCCGTGTTTGAACCTCTTAAATCGCTGCATAGCCGATTTATTTGGACTGGATTATCCCAGAGAGGCCAAACATTCTTTATAACACAGTTTCAGATTTGTGAAACCTTAATTCTATTTGTGAAAATAAAAAAAAAGGGAGATTTCAGTGCTTTTTTTACATGTAGACCACATTAGACCAGGTCCTGATCTAAAACCACTATACCTACTCATCAAATCTGGACTGGATTATCCCAGAGAGTCAAAAGATTCTTTATAACACAGTTTCAGATTTGTGAAACCTTAATTCTATTTGTGAAAATACAAAAAACACATTCCTAGTATGTTGTAAAACTACATGGCGACTAAACTTGTATATTGCTTATTTTCCCCTCTTAGGAAAGCGGACACGGGATGCGAATTTCTTTGACACCGCCCAGGCGTTGGAGGACCGGCGTGCCGTGGTGAATGAGTCGCTGCGTGGAGATCAGATGGTGCTGTTCACCAAGGCCCAGGAAACGGAGGACAAGATGCTCACCTCGATGGAGCGCCAGGCAGAAGTGTTCAAGCAGCAGATGGAGCGCCAGCAGCACCAGGATGAAGTGTGGGCGCTGCGCCATGAGGAAGCGTCGGCGCAGCGGCAGGATGAGCGACAAACTGCATTTAATAACAGTTTATTTGGTATAGTTTTTGTAAATACTGACACACGACACACAACGTTGCACTAAGGTGTGCATGCTGCTGAGAATATCCCTACACCTGGGACAGTTTATTTTATATTGTTATTACTGTTATGACTTTATTTTATATATAATGTTTACTGACATGTACAACTGACACTTTATTTACATTTAAAATTGTTCTATTTAATGTTATGTCTTGAGAGTGCAATAAAGAAAACCGACATGGCGATTAAGCTTATTTCTCCTGACACTTTATCTTTTGTGACCTGTGTAGCATCCTATACATCACATGTAAGTGATTATTCTGATACCATCATGTTTCATCGGTTATAAACTGGCAAAGCTTTATTTGTCATTTATTTATCATCAATGTTGCAACCTTGTGGGGGAATGGCAGGGGCACATACACAAATATGATAATTTATATCATTTTAAATATTATTTGACCTAAACTTTTAATTCCCCCCCATTTCACACAACACAACATGGAGTCCACTATGGGCCAAAACTAACATGTATGTTTGCATAGTGTTTATGGCAGACGGATGCAGTGGGTCTCAGGAAGATATATAATAAAGGTGGGTTTGCTGCTGAGACTCCCTACAGCTGGGAGTTTATTTTATATTGTTATTACTGTTATTATATAGTACAACTGACACTTTATTTTATATTGACAATGTTTACTGACATGTACAACTGACACTTTAGTTACATTTAAAATATTTCTATTTAATGTTATGTCTTGAGAGTGCAATAAAGAAAACCGACATGGCGATTAAACAGATCCTGTATCAGTTTTTCTTCTTCTCTTGTTTTGTAGCGGGTTGCAAACAACTTTAAGGTGCTTACCGCCACCTACTGTACTTGTAATCTTCCCTCAGGGAAAAGTACTCCGGTGTGAACGCGATCTGTACTAAGTACCCTGGGGTTAAAAGCGCCAAGGCTCTTAGTGCCGGAACTAAGTACAGGAAAGTACTTGGTGTGAACGCGGCTAATGTTAGCTTAGCCTGATCGATCCGATCTCCATTCAGAAAACACGCATTTTAAAAGGTTTTTCAACTGCCGTCTTGTCTGCAGACCGGTATCAGTATGTTGTTACTTCGGCATCATTTTGAAACGTGTATTACAATTAAATCACGGTAAAATATGTTCATTTTGTTGTAGTAGCCCCCTTGCCAGCGATTCTCTCTGACCATTCAGCAGTCGAGAGTGTTTACGTCACTAATTTAGCTTATTCAGCCCGGTTGTTGGCCCGGTAAGAACCTCGATTTTTGAGGGCCAGAAAAAAGGTGAAAAACTACCCCTAGTGGAAAAGCAAAAAAAAGTGCTAAACCGTGCTATGTGCTGCAGTGGAAAAGCGCCATAAGTCACTTCGTGGCACACAGTATCCTACCTACTATATACTACCTTTATACTTTTATTAAGTTGCCTAATAAGAGGTGAAGATCTACTGTATTCCTACCTAAAAATAGGCATATGTGTATAGATATCAGGATCTATCTCTCAGACTAAAGGCGGAAGACGAACTGGTGGAAGCTAAAGGGAATGGTAGGTATGGTGGTTTCTAATGGCCACTGGCATATTAACAATGTACAGTGTCAGTCAGCAGGGTCGGATTGGGACACTTAGTTTTAACGAGAAATTATGAGTTCCATTGGCCCACGCCGAGTAGTCCCATTTTTCCTCTGAAAAGCCTTGTTAACGACCATGTCAGTGGATATCTGTAATGGATGGTGGTTGAAGAAAAAATCCAGCTTACCTTTACCAGGCTTTTGAAACAGTAAGCTTTGACTGCGCTGTCCGTTTGATGGGCCTGGTTGCGAATCAACGTTTTCCAGTTCGGACTGCTGCAGGCTAAGCAATCCATCCCGAGACGTAACGTTAGTGCCTCCTCTCAAATCCAAGTCGAACATTTCCATATCTGTCCCTTTGTCTGTGGTCCCGCCATCATCATCCATATCGGTCCCATATTCACCCTTGGTTGCTTGGTCTGTTACATCCCTTTCACAGTCCTTATCTGTCACAACCTCCCTCTCTGTCTGTTCTTCCTCCTCACGTACGTTAACGTTATCCAATGTTAGCTTGATAACTGGTGAAAACATATCTGTAAGTTTAGCACAATGTAGTGCACTGCTTGTCAAGTTTCTTTTTCGTTTTAATCTGGCCTTCTCCGCCCCTCCTTTACGTTTTTTGCAGTCCATTATGGCTATAGCTAAGATAAAACTGACTTGTTTTCTATGTATGTGTGTTCTCCGAAAAATGTTTGCAATCTCAACATGGCGCGTTAACAGCATTTGCTTACTGAAAACTAATGATGACGTGAGAGATCCGAAAGAAAAGATCACGTAGAAACAAATTCTTCCGCCAGAATAATATTTATTGTTAAAATTAGTATGTGTGGTAACCGCATTTAAACTTGATAATGTATTGTAACAGATTGGTTGTAATGTTGATGTTTTCATGTGTTTTACTGTTCAGAGTTTATTTACATTTTACAGAATGTCAGCGAACGTGTCACTGTTTGATAGACAGTTCTTGTGACTTATGGCTGTGCGGTGAGTGAGAGAGTGTCGTCTGATTGGTTGGGTGTCGAAGAGGGAGGTTCCTAGAGGAATACTACAGGAGAGCTGGCGGAGTGTGTGTGTGAGAGTGACCCCTAATTTCCACCGGGTCCGTCTGCGTCGCGTTACGGCCGCGTTACGGCTGCGCCGCGGCATTCACAATGATCGCGGCCACTCTAGTCAATGGGTGCTATTCCACCACACGCGGCGCGTTACGGCTCAGAAGCGTCCCAGAAGCGTCTCGGCGCAGGGCTCCTCTAAAATTAGGATGAATCCTATTTTTTACGCAACGCAGCCGTAACGTAAGGTCGGGCAGGCAGGAAGTGGAACGGTCAGAGCATCCGGGCCAGGCTCATCCCCCACATATACTAATTTTGCAGACCCCCCTCCTTCATCACAACACCTTCACTACGACACGCACAATGGACGACGAGGTTTTCATTATGGAAGTGGAAAAACACACTATTTTATACGATGTAACCAATGCTTTTTACAAGGACAACATCAGAAAGGACAAGGCCTGGTTTTTAAATCGCTGGAGTTTGTGGAGTGGAAGGTAACAACTACATATTAATGTTTGTGAAAGTGAATTAATACTTGTAGGTACAGTACAGAGCAATTCAGTAGTTTAACATCTTGTGAAAGTCATGCACGACGCTCCGCTTCTGAAACGCTTCTGGAACGCTTCTGGAACGCGCCCGGTGGGTTATGACGCTAGAGGAGGTCGGACCAAAACCGCGGCGCAGCCGTAACGCGACGCAAACGGACCCGGTGGAAACTAGGGGTAAGGAGTTAAACGGATTGTTTCATTGTTTTGGCGTGGTTACGGCCAACAGTAACCTGTGATCATTGTTAATAAACTCACGGATGGAAGATATAGAAAGCCTCCCTGTGTTCATAAAGCGAGACGGTACAGTATTTTTTTGAAAACAGACAAACATTTAAGTTGCGAATTTAATTAGGTCCTGTGTAGCTTTGCAGCACACCAATGCCAGCCAGCGGGCCCACCAAAGGCAGCGGCCCAGCGGGAAAAGTCCAGACTCTCCCGATGGCCAATCCGAGCCTGTCAGTCAGTCACTCCACAAACCATTCACTGTGTATCTCTGGTTTGTAGAAAAAGACGACAGAAGGAGTTGAAAACAGAGAGCTTGAGATTTGAACACACACCTGACAGGGGCGTCGCCTGGACCTGAAAACATTCGGGGCTTAGCCCACAGTGGCGGCGGCGCTACAGTGGAATTGTTTACTGCAACACTCCCCACACGCACACACACAGTACACCCGCGACTGTTACAATGAAGGCTTGATAATCAGCTCACCGCATATAGGCAGGGGGGGGCGGACCTCACCTCCTCTAGGGGGGTCCGGGGGGATGCTCCCCCGGGAAGATTTTTTTTTAAATATTGAAGTTAAAAGCATCAATCTGGTGCACTTTGAGAGCAAAATTAAGAGATCTATGGATACAGCTCTCAACACCCATTTGAAACAGAACTGTAAACAGATTTTCTTTTTCTTTATGGATATTTTACTAATCACTCCCCTTTAAAACTCTATTCTTGTTTTACTGCCATATAGTATTTCATAACTGTTTTTCCTTTATTCTCTTATTTTTTTTATAACTATAATGATCATATGAAGGTGTGCCGCGGAAATAATCTTTTGAATAATTTGTGACCAAACCGTTTGAGACCCACTGAGATAACTTAGACTAAAGTTAACTATCTAAACACTCAGAGAGTCCTTTAGCTCACCTGAGCCCCTCAGTCTGAGAGGAGAGAACTCTCCTCCAGCTTCTTGTGGAACAAACAGCTCCTTATGTGCGTTAGCGCAGCTAGCTTACCAGATGCTAACAACACGGTCCCTGCTGTTCTTATTATACATCCATGGCTGGCACCGGTCCCTCTCTCTCCCTCTCTCCCTCTCTCCCTCTATAGGTGCGTTCACACCGGAGTACTTTGGTGTACTTTTCCCACAATAGTTCATCAGAACTACGATATATTTGCGTTCACACCAAAAAGCCCCAGGAACTAAAGTAGCTCAACTTAGTTCGCGAGACTCGCTTTTCAGTCCCTGCTACAGAGCAGGGTCTGTTGTGGGAGAAAGTTGTTTGTACGTCTGATTGGCTGTGCGGAATGCAAACCACGCCCCGTACAACTCCAGAAAAGTTGTATAAAGCAGCCATTTTACTTGCACGCATTAAAATCTCAGCGTAGCAACGAAGAGATATTTTTTTTGCAAAACCAGCAGTTGGCATTATGACAACACCGAAGAGATCAGTGGAGCGATGGACCGATGATGATGTTTCGGCGCTGCTTGATATTTACGCGGACGACGCGATCCAGGCACTTCAGCTCAAGGCAGTTTCCAACGCGAAAATGTATGAGTGCATTTCGCAGGAGTTAGCGGCCATCGGGATCATTCACGGCGCTAAATCATGCCGGGACAAGATCAAGAAGCTTAAGCAGGACTTCAAAAAAATAAAAGACCACAACAACAAGAGTGGTAACGGTCGGAAAACCAGCAAGTGGTATGATCGTTTGAATGCTTTGCTTGGCCACAGACCGTCATACCTCGGCACCGCGCATACCATCGACTCGAGCACGACGGGGTGGGAGGATGCAATGGCGGGGGAATTGTCCAAGCACGACGACGACGAATTAGGTAAAATATACTACATGCACTGCACTGTTTTAATCTGCACAATAATGGTCACATATGTACTTCTAAGGCTCGGTAGATCGAGCTAGCCATGCTCTGCTGAATTGGCTGATTGATTGATTGATTGAAAAGTTTATTAACAGCTTGTATATTGGGTACAGTACAGTACAGCTCAAAACATACAATTGTTAAGGGGATGCAGACCAGAGAAAGACTTTCGTCTTGTTTACATCAGGGTCCCCCATTTCCAATTCATCATATCATTTAAGACATATAAGACATATTGACATACAGATGGCTTATTTACAATTTACATACAGGTGGTTTTTTACATACAGATGGCTTATTTACAATTTTCATTTTAGATTTCGTTCTAATACATCCTAACCGGACATTTAAGACATACCAAGTCTACAGATATACAGTTAGTAACAGAGTCTAAAATGCGAGTATATACATAGATGGGGGGGGGAAGCTGTCCATTGTACGACAGGTTGAGATTTGTACCATTACCGGGGCCAGTTTTGCAATGCTTTCCCCCGAAGGTGCTCTTTAAGAGAGGTTTTGAAGGTAAGTATAGTTTTACTTTCCTTTACAGTTGTGGGAAGAGCGTTCCACCTTGATGTGGCATAATTGCGATATGTGTATTCCCCTTTTTTTGTGCCAAATCTGGGTTTTACATGATTTGTGGAGCTCCCTCTGGTGTTATGATCATGGTATTCCTTGACCTTTGGGAAGAATTTTGACATGTACATGGGTACCATAGAGGTGTAGTGGATCTTGTAGACCAGGCCCATTGCAAGTAGCTGTACTCTGTCGTCTACTCTAAGCCATCCTAGGTTGTCAAAGTGGGCAGAGGTGAGGTGGGTTCTAGATGAAAGGTCAAGCAGTAGTCTGACCAGTTTATTTTGCGATGTTTGAAGTTTTATTTTCAGCGCCTTGGAGGTGCTATGGTACCATGACGTGCAAGCATAGTCATAGTACCCTTGAATGAGTGCTCCTGCCAGAGTTTTCAGGGTGTTTTTGTTTACCAGAGAGGAGATCCGGTATAGGAATCTAGTTCTTTGATTGACTTTTTTTATTACATTGGATGCCATTTTGTCACAGGAGAGGTTTGCCTCAAGAATAGATCCTAGGTATGTAATTTCCTTCTTACTTGTGACAATAATGTCACCCACTGCAACTGAGAAGTCGTCGGATTTGCTGAGATTATGTTTCGAACCGAAGAGAATGGACTCTGTTTTACCCAGGTGTAATGATAATTTATTATCGGCGAGCCAGGTGCAGATTCTGCCGAGCTCGGAGCTGAGGGTTTTTTCAACCTGCAATCTGCTCCTGTCAGAGACCAGCAGGGCTGAGTCGTCCGCGAACAGGAACAAGTTGCAGTCACATGCTGATGACATGTCATTTGCATAAATTAGGAACAGTAACGGACCTAATATGCTTCCTTGTGGAACACCACAGCTCACTGGGAGGGGGGGGGACAGAGTACCGTTTACCTCCACCATCTGTTCTCTCCCCTCCAGGTAGGATTGCATCCAGCTCACCGATAGTTTATCAAAACCAATTGCTTTTAGCTTGTCAATCAGAATGGGGTGATTGACAGTGTCGAAAGCCTTTTGTAGGTCCAGCATCACCATGCCGCAGTATTTACCCTCGTCCACCTCTTGTTTGATGTGGTCGTTCAAATAAAGAAGGCATGTGTCAGTGGAGTGGGATGTTCTAAAGCCAGATTGAAATTCATAGATTAGTTTCTTTTCTGCGAGGTACTTTTCGACCTGTTCATATACTATTTTTTCCATGACTTTCGAGATGGAGGTAAGTATAGAAACAGGGCGGTAGTTGCCTGGGTCCAATTTGCTGCCCTTTTTGTGCAGGGGGGTTACTCTTGCAATTTTGAAGTCTTTGGGTACTTTTCCCTGTTTTATGGAGAGGTTAATTATGTGAGCTATGACTGGTGAGATGGCGGTTGCTGTGTCTCTGAGGAATTTGGAGGGGATATTGTCGTGGCCAGTGGCCTTGTTAGGTTTGAGGGCGTTCAGTTTAATGAGTACCTCTGCTGTTGTTACCCTTGCTAGACTGAAATCATCTTTGCGTACCCCTAGGTTTTTGTAGTAGGTCATGATGTGATCTACTCCAAAAAGCCCTGAGTGGGAGGGTAATTTATTTACAAGAGTTGTGGCTATGTTTGTGAAAAAAATGTTCAAGTACTTGGCCACATCCAGTTTGTCTGTGATGAGCCTGTTATCTGTCTTTATGTTTAAGTTTGAAAATCTCGTTTTGAGTTTTTTACTGCAGCCAAGCTGGTTATTGAGTAATTTCCAAAGTTCACGGGGTTTATTTTTGTTTTCCTCAGTTTTGTCATTGATGAAATTCTTTTTGGCAGTTTTGATCATGGAGCTTACGTCATTTCTTAGTCTGTTTCTTTCAATTTTTAGTTCAGTCACGTGGGCCTGGAGTTCACTGCTCGTGCTTTTGGAAAGCATTGACTGACTTTTATGAAACTCAGAGCATTTTTTGTCTCTGGTTTTCATGGCGGTCAGTATGCCGGAGTGCATCCACGGCTCAGCGCGATTTTTTACCCTGGTTGTTCTTAGGGGGGGCCAAATCATTGAGTATTGCAGAGAATTTGTTTTTGAAACCAAGCCATGTTTCTTCAACTTGTGTACCACTGAGCTCATCTGACCAGTCCAGGCTCTCCAGTTCTAGGTTAAAGGCCTCGCTAGAGTAGTTTTTGAGGTCTCTAGATATGACTGTTTTGTGACAGCCGGCCTTTTGTTTTAGCTTTTTGCGGGTACAGAATATCATATAATGATCACTTAAACCGCATGCTATAACCCCTTTACTGGAGATCCTGGACCTGTCAGAGGTCAGAATGAGATCAATGGTAGTTTGTGTTGTTTCACATACCCGGGTGGGTTGGGTGATTAGCTGGCTGAAGCCGTGCAGATCACAAATCCTACTGAAGGACTTGAAGACGGACGTGTCTTTACGTTGCATATCCGTGTTCCAGTCTCCAATAATAATTGTCTCTACATCCCCCACATCAGCCAAACACCCATCTAATGTATCATAAAAGTCACTCTGTTCCGGTGGTCTATAGATTGTCCCGACTATTACAGATTTAGCATTGTCAAAAAGAATTTCAACCCACACAGATTCAATATTTTCATGATGCAGGTCAGTACGGTTTTTGAAATTGGTGTCTTTATGTATGTACATGCAGACACCACCTCCATTCACGTTCCTGTCCCTTCTCACTACAAGATAATCTTCAATTTCAATCTCTGAATCTGTAATGGAATTGTCCAATTTGGTCTCAGAAAAGCATAATATGCTTGCCTTACCGTTCATGAACAGTTGCCTGAGTTCAGCCAGTTTGTGTCTCAGGCTGTTAGTGTTCAGATGAAAAATATGTAGTCCATTTTTGTTGTTTAAATGCATAATGTCGTCAGCTTGCAGATATTTGTCTTTGTCCGTTACAGCAAACGGCTTGCGGCCTGCCGTGGTGCTTGGAGCGGTGGGGTGGTGGGGGGAGGGAGGCTCCGTTGTAGCTTTAGCCGTCGATATGCTAGCAGGGTGGCTAACAACATGGTGGATATTTGTTCCCTCGGATCTCGGTTCTCTTCCTCTCGTCACTGCCTCATGCGTGTCTGTCTGCCGAGGCGTCCCCGGGGGAATGTCGAAGTCTCCGTTGATTCCTCGGTCTCCGCTGTCTCCATGGTCTCTGTTGTCGTCGCGTAGTTGTTGCTGTAGCGGAAGAGATGCTAGTTGTGATGCTAGTTGTGATGCTAGCTCCTCGAGCCTGCAGGAATGGCTTCTTGTCTGCACCGGGCCCGGATTCAGATGGATGTCTCCCGCTAACAATAAGACCAAGACGATCATACTTCTTCGGTCTAGTTTGCCTGACGGGGGTAAGTACTTTCGCGTCGGGTTTGCAGTTAATAATGCATGAATGCTTGCACTTCCAAAAGCGAGGTGTTTCCTTTCCCAGCCGTTGAGAAGGTAAAAGTCATTGTGGTTCATTTTATCCCTGCTTTCACTACTCTCCTTCTCTAAGTGATGTTGCCTCATTGATGAGTTGAGGTAGGAGTCCATAATCCATATTGTCAGGAGGATGAAATATGTAAAAAATCGTGAGGAATAACCTCCAAAGCGGGAGCTCTCGAAAATGCGACCACTCATAGCGAAACCGCTAGCTAGCTAGCTAACAGCTAGCTAGCTAATCTCGGCCGCTATCTCATTTGCTTCACTAACTCATGGCACTAATCGAATGTAAAATATACTACATGCACTTTACTGTTTTAATCTGCACAATACTGGTCTCAGATGTACTTTTATTTGCTCGGTAGATTGAGTTAGCAATGCTAGGTTGAATTGGGTAACACTGTTAGCAGGCCACAACATAGCTAGCTAATAACAGCTAGCTAGCTCACTAGCTATTCTTCCGCTATAAAAACGTTTTGACTTGTGAATAAGTGTGCCATGTTCTGTAATTTGCTTCACTAACTCATGGCACTAATCGTGTGTTTCAGGCAGAGGTGGGGACTCGAGTCACATGACTTGACTCGAGTCAGACTCGAGTCGCATAATTTTTGACTTGAGACTTGCTTGACTAACATTGATAAAAGACTTGACTTGACTTTGACTTGGTATTCATGACTTGAGACTTGACTTAAGCTTGAGACAGATGACTTGAAAGGACTTGACTGTTTAAAATTAAATATTTGCGTTTGTTTTTGTAGTGAGATATTACGTTTAGTTTTTTCGAAAAACGTGATTGGGTGATTATAGCGCTGTGCGCGCAAACCTGGCAACCCAACCCACTAGACGGTAGGAGCGTCAGTTAACATGGCATCGGCTAGCGTTACTCCAAAAATAGTGAAGTTTGGATTCAAGGATTATGTTGTCGATGACGCTAATAAGAAGAGAACAGCGGTATGCAGGGTCTGCAGCATAAAGATCAGTGACACGACCACCAATACATCCAACTTCATTCGTCACTACAAAAAAACCCACAGAGAAAGGTGCGTGGATGTGTTGTGTTAGCTAGAAAGCTAACGTTAAGTTTAAGCTACGTTAGACTTGGTTTCAAATCGATTAAGCATTGCAAAGAGAAGACAAAACGGTAAATGAACACTAGAACCACCAAGGGATTCATTTGTACTAACCCTGATACTGACGGGCTGTCAGGAGAGGGAGAGAGAGAGAGGAAAAGAGATGCCTCGTTTATTCCCCTGTGTTATTATCAGAAGTTACTGTAAACTGTTGAATAATGTAGTTCATCTACTTTTAGTAGTTTGTTTAAATGTTTTAATTATGTTGTTTTTGTTTGTAGAAGTGCATCATTTCTTGATTTATTGTAAAATGAATCTGAACTTTTTGATCTGTTATGATGATAAACTGAAGCCATTTCTAAATTAACCCAATTAACTGAGTTTTAAATCGTCCTACTTAGTTTATAAGGAAATTATGAAGAGGAACAAATTAAATGATTTGAAAATGATATCTATGTAGGTGCTGACGCTGTTGGCGGTTCTAGTGTGAACAGACATTTAAATTAAATATGTGTAATGGCAAATGCCATATATGATTTTCTTACCTGGATTTCTGCCTTTTTGAACAGACTTTTTGATTGAGTCCTAGTTGTCTGCAGTTCTAGGGTTAATATTAATCTAATATGATTGTCATCGGTCTAAATTAGATTTCAAATGATTAACTGTATGTAATGAAGATCACAGTGTGGGTTGAATCCATTTTCATAACCACTGTCTTTTAACTGATTTAAATGTGGAAACTGGGCTTATTCATCAGAATTTCGTATGACTTGACTTGACTTGACTTGACCTGAGCAATGACTTGACTTGACTTGCTTGACTCTCACCACAGTGACTTGGGACTTGCTTGATACTTGTAGGTCAAGACTTGAGACTTGCTCATGACTTGCACATGTAGGACTTACTCCCACCTCTGGTTTCAGGCAACGTGGTGTTTCCCCTGGAATTGGAAATCAGTGAGATTTCCCCTCCGGAAATCCACGGTAGTGCCTCCTCATCTCCCGTTCCAACAACCAAACGCAAAGGTACATATAAACACACTGTAACTACTCTGGCCTTGAAAGAAGGTTACACATCGAACTGATGTCCACTAATCACGTTTATTTATTTCTTGGTACAATCATGAAACACCGTGAACATACATCGTTTACACTTTTCGCGCCCTTTTCACTCTCTCACAAACGTAAACATCCGGGGCTAGAGGTCACATGACTTCCGGTAAGAAAGCTCTTAATCATTTTTGGACAAAATAAAATTCTAGCATACATCAAGCACAAAACAATAAATAAGGGCACTTTGAGCGTCAGCTATTTGATCCTATCTTATATTAGCTAGTAAACACATTCCTAGTAAGTTGTAAAACTACTTATTTCTCCTATTAGGAAAGAGGACACGGGATGACCGCTTCCTGGACACCATCACGGCGATGGATGACCGGCGTGCCTTGGCCAGCACGGAAAATGAGGACCGGCATGCCATGGCCAACAAGGAGATGCACGACGAACGGCTGCTGCATGAACACAAGGCCCAGGAATCGCAGGACCAGCTCTTAAAGGTGATGGCTGACTCGGCGGCGCGCCAGGTGGAGGTGGCGGCGCGCCAGGTGGAGGTGGCGGCGCTCCAGGTGGAGCAACAAAATAGCTTTCAGGCTGGGCTTCTGGGAATGCTAAGCGAGCTGGTTAAATCCAACAGGCCTCCAATTAAAAAGAAAAAAAAAACTTGTCGTCGCTAGTCAACTATAGAATGACTTGTTGGGAGGCGTGTGGCGCAGTGGCTGAGTGCGTTGGTGTTCGGATCAGGGGAGCACAGGTTCAAACCCCACTGCAGTCAGCATGTCGTTGTGTCCCTGGGCAAGACACTTCACCCCAAATTGCCTACATCTGGGACAGTCAATTTTGTATTATTGTAATATATATATATATATATATATGCCACTGTTATTAATAGTGACACCTAACTTTGCACTAAGGTGTGTCTGCTGCTGAGTCTATCCCCACATCTGGGACAGTCAATTTTGTATTAAAGTACATATATATATGCCACTGTTATTAATAGTGACACCTAACTTTGCACTAAGGTGTGTCTGATGCTGAGTCTATCCCCACATCTGGGACAGTCAATTTTGTATTAAAGTACATATATATATATGCCACTGTTATTAATAGTGACACCTAACTTTGCACTAAGGTGTGTCTGATGCTGAGCCTATTATTGTTATTTTATATATATATTGCCACTGTTATTATATTGTTTTGATACTACTGACACTTATTGATCTGCTGCTGATAAATAAAAGAGAACCTACATGGCGATGTCTTGCGTGTGTTGCTTATTTCTCCTGACACTTTATCTTTATGGTGACCTGTGTAGCATCCTATACATCACATGTAAGTGATTATTCTGATACCATCATGACACCATGAAACTGGCGAAGCTTTATTTATAGTGTCCCACCCCATACATGTGGCTTTGAAAAAGATCATTCCATTGTATTTCAAAATGGCGTCCATCAACACAAACACTATTTAAATAAATGGTTAAGTTTGTAATTAACAGTGTTGTGAGTTCAATATTTTAATTAATTATAGTAAGGGAACATAGGAGTTCGTGAACTGAGTTCCTCTCAGGAGGATATATAATAAAGGTGTTAACTGGTGAGCCTATTTACTGTGCAATACTACAGACATGTTAGTGGTATTATTTCTTATCTAACTCTTTCCTATGGTCAGACAAATCAGAAGTCATTTAAACTTAATTTGAGATTTTGTTTTTTTTTTGTTTCTCAATTGATTTTCCAGAATATGCACCACCTAGGCATAGACTTTATATCACAAATGAATGACATGTACTACAGTAATTGATTATATTGATATTGCCTACTCAGATATAGATGTGTATAAAATGAAATCAATTCAAAGTTTCTTGCTGCTTTTAATGCAATTCATGGCTGCAGGGCACACGTCCAAAATCCTTATTCTACAATCATTTAATCAAGACACTTGTGTATATTTTACTTTAATTTGTAATAAACAAAAAAATATGAATGGTTGTCATCATTGCTCAGTATTACTTAGCTATTTTAAAGTACTTAAAAACTATTATAAATATTGAAAAGTCATGACTGAAGTGCATTGTTCTGCTGACAGTATTTCTACTCAGTATTTCACCTGTATGGTGCGGTCCTGGACGACAACACACAGTGAAGATGATCTGCTGCACGTACGTAGTTCTTCAGGTGTGTATGCTTAACATGTATGTATTTATCACAGTAAAGATGGTATCCAAAAGCTTTTTTAAGAGCCTTCAACCTCATCCCATTGTCTTTAACACACATTCAACATAATAATATACTCATTAATATACAAATATACAGTATGAGTACTGTTTTGATACTGACATTTTATCTAAGGTGTGTATGCACTATTGTAATTTTGTCTGTTGACTGGGGTAAATAAAAGAGAGAACCAAAAGTACAAAAGATCAGCTTTATTGTCAATTTACATGTTCAGATGCGTCATAAGAGCTGTGCGCGTGTCTTGCCCCCCAGCCTCAACAATGTCTGGCGCTGGCCCATCAAGCTGGGTCGCCGGTAAGGCAGTCCATTCCTCCCTGTACTCATCACCACGACGCTCACATAGGTTATGCAATACGCAACATGCTGCCACCTGGATTTTGATCTTGTCCATCTTGCAGTCGTTTCTTTTCATCAAGCACCGCCATCTGCCCTTCAGTCTGCCAAAAGCGTTCTCCACCACCACTCGTGCTCGGCTTGTTTTGCGGTTGTACACATGTTGCTGGGGTGTGAGCCTTCCTTGGAAAGGTTTCATCAGCCATCTTTGCAGGGGGTAGGCTGAGTCACCAAGGATATAGTAACCCACATCATGTCCACCAATATTCTTTGTTACATGAGGAAGTAGACCACCTCTATCCACACAACTAACCAGTGATGACAAGCTGAACACTCTGCTATCATGCATGCTCCCTGGTAAGCCAACAAAAACACTCCAAAAGAGGCCCTTACCATCCACAACACCCTGCAGGATGACCGAGTGCCAGCCTTTGCGGTTGAAATACTCGTTGTGGTATTCCTCTGGTCTCAGAATAGGGATGTGTGATCCATCTACTGCACCTACACACTGTGGCACACCCCATCTGCCCTCAAAATATAACGCCATCTCCTCTAACTTCTCAGAGTTCGGCCATGGCATGAACTCAGGAAGGAGTAGCGTCACAACAGCGGAACAGAACTCCTGCACACAGAAACACACCGTAGATCTGCCGACTCCAAACAAATGAGAGATGGTCCTGTACTCAGAGTTGGTCGCAAGTTTCCACAGTGCTATGGCGATTTTTTTAGGCACGGGTACACACTCCCGGTAGTTGGTGTTGCGTCTCCCCAACGTTGCTTCCAGGCGCATACAGAGCAGTTGAAAAGAGCACTTGGACATTCGGAAATCTTTGATCCACTGCACATTGGTGTACGTTGGCACCACCATTTCCCACCAGGCCGACGTTCTATTGTTCACCCAGAGAAAGGGACACGACGCGTTCCATAGTATTCGCATATCTGGAACACATACAAAGACACAAATTAGCCCTACATAACTCCATAAATCCTACATTAGATAGTATTAATGTGATTTACTGAACGTACCATTGCTGTTTTTTGGGCGTGATAACGGTCATCCTCCTCAGCCGTCCTACGACGCAACATGTCCAGAGCGTGTGCTTGTCGCCGTCCAGTCCTTTTGTTAAGGCTTCTTAACCGCCTTCGCCTCCGAATCAGCATTGCTATTGCATTTGAATGGTCGATCTGTATTTGTGGCTGAGTTATTGGCTTAAATAACTCAGTTACGAAGCTGTGTAACACGAGCACCAAAACCACAACTTCAGTCAACTCCATAGCGTGTCTGACTGAGGTCGGAAGGTAAACAGAAGCATACAGCGGAAGCGGAAGTTTTTTTTTCTTCTTCTCTCGGTTTTTTGGCGGATTACAACTTTAAGGTGCATACCGCCACCTACTGTACTCGCCGTGAAGTTGTTTGCAGCCTGCCAGGAAAACCAAAGCAGAAGAAGAATAAGTGACGTCAGCGGCTCATTTGCCTAATCCACCCCCAGGAACTCATTTTGGTGTGAACGCGATCTGCTTTAGTTCATCAGAACTAAAAGAACTCTCATGAACTAAAGTTCTCAGGAACTACTGTGGGAAAAGTACTTGGTGTGAACGCGCCTTATCTCTCTCCGCGCTATTGCCACACACACACACAGAGGGTGTTTCTCAATCGCGAGTACGCTTGCTTGGTAGCACATGTCTGCCGAGCATCTTGCTTCAGAAGCGAGTCAAGAATACTTCCTGGCATTCGGAAAACGAAGAGTGGAACAGGCTAGCAAGTGTGCAGGTGTGCGTCATATGAGAGGCCCCGTCTTACATTTTCCGTCACAGATTTGGGGAAATTGGTCCGTGCGCAAAGCATTGTGGGGATTTTAAGACCGCGGAGTCTACTCATGTGCAGCCTCGATATTTCTCCAAACGGAGTACGCCGGGCTCGGTAGATTTCCAAGTATGCTGGAGATTGGAACAGTACTTCAGCGGCACTCGATGACGTAGTATGCTTGAAATAGTGGCTCTGCAGCAGCTTTACTCGCGATTGAGAAACACCCAGAGCCGAGCTTGAATGACACAAGCACATGTTTATTTCCATGCAACTCTCTGATTGGTCTGGTGTCATGCCTCTGTTGCATTCACTGAACACGGGAAATTACAGTCCTGCCGTCCTCTCTTGTGTCATGATGAGGTTCACGTAAAGCACGGTTAATGTATTATATTATTGGAGGGAGAATTGTCCGGGGCTACAGAAAAAACATTCGGGGCTAAAGCCCCGAATGCCCAGGCCAGGCGACGCCACTGGGCTGTGCCATTGTCTATGGACATTCCTGGTTTTGGAAAGTTATCCAATTGTCAGGGCAGCCCCCCCAGACCTCTGCATCTACCTTCTTACAGACCCAGTGCATGCATTGGAAAACTGGAAACCTCAGTGTGTGGCTGCGGTGCTGATTGCAAATCCTTGGTTATGATATGTGTTTTTCTGTGGGGTCCTCAGACACCTCGACCACCTTCTGGTCCACCTCCGTAAAAAACATGGCACAAAAAGAGCCCATCTTTGTTAAAAGAAGAACAGGAAAGCAGTGTTTCCAAATTGGAAACTTTGTCTCAATATTTGACAATTTTTAAGAAGCCGTTAGATAATTTTTAACTCCAGAAAGCAAAACAAATGTTTGGACTCTTCACAAAGAAGATCAGCACCGTGAGGTAGACACTAATAAATCCTGTAAACGACTCAACAACCAATATCAGACCCCTACTATTTGTCCAGAGAACTCCTCCTGCATTGACTTTAATCTTAATGATTATCCTCACTATTTAAGTTTACTTCAATTTCGACTCAAAAGAGTCAAAAATATTTTTCTCAGATGATGTTCTGTTTATTCTCTCAAGACGAATGTTTATCACCCTGCCAGTTGCTGTAAGGAACATTAACCGTATGCTATCTGCCAAAAGCACACAGGGCCATATGCGCTGCCGGGCTGTTAGCGACTGAGCTGCTGTTACAACCTGGTGAAACAAGCAGCTGAGAGGCTCTGTTCCCAAAGGAAAACTATGATACTTTGTCTCCTCTGAGCAGGACTGTTGTGATCATCATTGTGCTTTTCACACCAGTGAAAGGGATGCCAGCCATCCTTCCTTTCCGCTATCCAACAGTGGCGGTAGCAGGAAGAAAGAAAACAAGGCTTCACAGCACTTCACACCTCAACCTTAGCAATCCACCTTAACCTTCTGCTGCGTTGTGATAGTGGCAAAGGTCAAGCAGAGATGAGATGAATTTTAGGCTTTAGAATCCGGGCACGTCGACCATGTCTAATATCATTCAGGCCGGGTAATGGCCTTTACCTGTCCGCTGCAGAGGACCACACCGTCCTCCTCTTCCTCACCTTGAACACCAGCACACACACACACACACACACACACACACACACACACACACACACACACACACACACACACACACACACACACACACACACACACACACACACACACACACACACACACCACACACACACACACACACACACACACACACACACACCACACACACACACACACACACACACACACACACACACACACACACACACACACACACACACACACACTTACTTTGGAACATGGAACATGATATGCAGTTAAAAATTGCTTCAAACCAATCTCCTCCTTTAAAAATTATCTGGATATATTTAGGGCCAAAACCTGGAGAAAAAATAAATAATGAAAGCATAATCACACATTACATTTACCCACGCACATTGGTAACATGCATCAACATGCAAACAGCCCAAAAACACACACATATAGTGTTGGTTGAACAACTTCCCCACTCCCAGCAAGCAGAGACAGGCTGGTTCACAGAGGTACAGCAGCTCTGATTCACCTGAAGGGATCCTACATTCCTGTGCCATCAGTCACAGAGCAGCAGCTAGCTGAACGTCTCAATCAAACCCAGCCCGTCTGATCACTGATCACACACAAGTAGAGGCTCCAGGTGAGACAGACACAGTAACTATGAGTAACTGTTTACAAAGATAACATCCAAAGACCTTTTGTGTCTTTTCATGTCAGATGTGTGCTGATGACATTTTGCTAATGGAAATGATCGTTGATAATGGACTGATAATCCACTTCATCATACACTGTGCTGACTCTACATCAGAACTGAAGCATGTGCATGTGTGTGCACCGTCCTGTATACAGTGTGTGTGTATTAAAAAAATATATACAAGCATGAAAAACTGAATTTCCCCCTAGGATTAATAAAGGTTCATCTTCTTCTTCTTCTTAATTCTAACACTGCTTTGTGGCGGGACATTTCTCCATGCTAAGAGCAGCTAACTCTCACTAGCTCTGCATGTTATAGATTCAATTCAAAGCGCCCCTGCTGCATTTCGTTGTGTGCTTTTAACCTTGTCTCCAACATGCGAGCCGACCGCACCAACTCTGCTATACAATATAGCAGAGCGGAACATTTACAGATCAGAAACTGTGTGGACAGCAGTCCATCGTCAAGACCGACAGACAATGGGGATCCGCCATGGCTACCTGTTGCTGTTTTACCTGAGAGATGCAGGAGGAAGACAAAGCGGGGTTCCCGGGTAGTGAGGCTGAGGAAATGTGAGAACCGGCCTCCTCTACTGAGTATTCTTCTGGCAAATGTCCAGTCATTGGACAATAAGCTGTATGAACTCAGAAGCAGGATGGCTTTTCAACAGGACATTAACAACTGTAACGTGATGGTTTTCACGGAGACTTGGATCAACTCCGCTATCCCTGTCTCCCCCATTGCCCCTGACAGATTTACTATTTAATATTTTTCGTGTGTGCTTTATGGTGAACAATAACTGGTGCACAGATGTGGGCATTATTTATTCGGACTGTTCTCCTCATTTAGAGCACCTCATGATCGGATGCCGGCCTTTCCATTTGCCGAGGGAATTTACATCGGTTGTGCTTACAGCAGCGTATGTGCCGCCACACGCTGACAACAACACAGCATATGATCAGCTGTTTGGTGTGATTGACAGGACAGACACGTCACGGCCAGAGGCGGCTTTCATTGTGGCCGGGGATTTGAACACTGCCAACATGAAGAAGGTCCTGCCGAAGTACTATCAACACATCAGCTGCCCGATGCGCGGTGGAGATCACATCTCACTGCGAGGTTGAGCGTGTTCCAAGGCCGCAGAGTTCCAGCGTAGCGTCTATTGTGAGACTCGTTTGCGGGACATCAAGATGATTTACCCGGTCACCTTCCCATTCAGCCTGTCCTCCCTCGCCCTGGAAACCATGCAGATCCCGGGCTCGCTCAACCTGGTGTTCCTCACACAAGTCTTAGCCCCATGGAGGGTGGAGAATTTGATGTAGTGGCCACATGACACTCACTAGCCCACAAAGACTTTCTACTAGACAATCATCAAAAGAGAGATAAAAAAGAAAATTCAAAGCGTTGAAAACACAAAAAAAAAATAAAAAAATAAAGATCACATCTCACTGCTGCTGCTGCCTGCTTACAGGCAGAAACTCAAACGGGATAGGCCGGTGACACTTCAAAGGCTGTAACACCCGGAACATGTGGGCGGGACTAAGAACAATGACTGACTGCAAAGGGGCAGCGGGTGGTGTTAGGGGTCTGTCTGTGTGTGCGTCTCACACAGATAGTTTAGATGAGCTAAACAGATTCTATGGTCGTTTTGAGATCCAACAAGCTGTGGAGGCACAGAAAGCCCTGGAGCCCTGCCCTTTTGTTTCAAACAGGGCAGATGTGTGCAAATCCTTTAAAAGGGTTGACTCACACAAGGCCGTGTTCTCAGGGTGTGTGCAGTTCAGCTGGCAGAGGTGTTCACGGACATCTTCAACAGGTCCCTGCTGCAGTCTGTAGTCCCCACATGCTTCAAACACTCCACTATCGTTCCTGTTCACAAAGGAATAAACCCACCAGCCTCAACGACTACCGCCCAGTAGCACTCACCTCTATCATCATGAAGTGCTTTGAGCGGTTAGTCAAAACATTCATCACCTCCTCCCTCCCTGAACCCCCTGCAGTTTGCGTACAGAGCAAACAGGTCCATCACCCACCCCCTCCACACTGCCCTCTCCCACCTGGATCAGAGGAACACATATGTGAGAATGCTGTTCATTGATTACAGTTCAGCTTTCAACACCATTGTGCCCTCCAAGCTGGTCATCAAACTCAGGGACCTCAGGCTCAACAGCGCCCTCTGTGATTGGATCCTAAACTTCTTGATGGGCAGACCCCAGGATGTGTGGGTGGGAAACATCACATCCTCCACCCTGACCCTCAACACCGGAGCCCCTCAAGGCTGTGTGCTCAGCCCTCTCCTCTACTCCCTGTTCACTCACGACTGCGTGGCCACACACAGCTCCTACACCATCGGGAAGTTTGCTGATGACACAACCGTCATCGGCCAGATCACCGACGACGACGAGGCGGCGTACAGAAAGGAGGTCGAAAACCTGACATCTTGGTGCCAGGAGAACAACCTCCATCTCAAGGTCAGCAAAACCAAGGAACTGATTGTGGATTACAGGAAGCAGCAGAGAGAGGGACACGCCCCCATCGCCATCAATGGGACTACGGTGGATAGAGTCAGCAGCTTCAGGTTCCTTGGGGTCCACATCACTGAGGACCTGACATGGACTCTTCACACCACCACCATCACCTAAACGGCTCGACAGCGGCTCTTCTTCCTCCGCATGCTTCGGAGGTTCGACATGGACTCCAGGATATTCTGCAACTTCTATAGGTCCACCATAGAGAGTAACCTGACCTTCTACAGGTGCACCATAGAGAGCATCCTGGCACCATAGAGAGTATCCTGACCTTCTACAGGTGCACCATAGAGAGCATCCTGGCACCATAGAGAGTATCCTGACCTTCTACAGGGCACCATAGAGACTATCCTGACCTTCTACAGGTGCACCATAGAGAGCATCCTGACCTTCTACAGGTGCACCATAGAGAGGATCCTGACCTTCTACAGGTGCACCATAGAGAGGATCCTGACCTTCTACAGGTGCACCATAGAGAGCATCCTGGCACCATAGAGAGTATCCTGACCTTCTACAGGGCACCATAGAGAGGATCCTGACCTTCTACAGGTGCACCATAGAGAGCATCCTGACCTTCTACAGGTGCACCATAGAGAGCATCCTGGCACCATAGAGAGTATCCTGACCTTCTACAGGGCACCATAGAGAGTATCCTGACCTTCTACAGGTGCACCATAGAGAGCATCCTGACCTTCTACAGGTGCACCATAGAGAGTATCCTGACCGGCTGCATCACCGTAAGACTCTACAGAGGGTTGTGAAAACTGCACAGCACATCACCAGGACGGAGCTGCCATCCATGGAGGACCTCTGCACCCAGCAGTTCAGGAAGAAAGCCCTCAGGATTATAAAAGACCCCCATCGGCTCGGCACGGCAACTTGCTTACTTACTTGTTAGACGCTTTTATCCAAAGCGACTTACATACTCAATACTGTGGACAATCCCCACAGGAGCAATTTGGGGTGAAGTGTCTTGCCCAGGGACACAACGACATGCTGACTGCAGTGGGGTTTGAACCTGTGACCCCCTGATCCGAACACCAACGCTCTATCCACTGCGCCACATGCCACCAATTAAAAGCAGTTCAATTAAAAGCAGCGGCAAAGAGATATGTTTTCAGTCTCGATTTGAAAATAGTACGAGTTTCTGCGGACGTGCATGATTCGGGCAGTTTGTTCCAGATTGTGGGGGCATAATAGCTAAACGCCGCTTTTCCATGTTTTGTTCTTACTCTCGGAACTAGCTGAGAGCAGACCCGTTCCAGAAGACCTGAGACACCTTGATGGTTCATAATTATGCAGGAGATCATTGATATACTTTGGTCCTGAACCATTTAATGATTTAAAAACTAGCAATAGAACTTTAAAATAAATTCTTTGGCCGACTGGAAGCCAGTGTAAAGATTTCAGAACCGGACTGATGTGATCCACTCTTTTAATGTTAGTGAGGACTCGAGCAGAGTCAGCTGCAGCTTTCTGATGTATTTTTTTGTCAGCCCTGTGAATACACTATTATAGTAGTCGAGTCTACTGAAGATGAAAGCATGGACAAGCTTTTCTAAGTCCTGTTGTGACATTAGTTTTTTAATCCTCGATATGTTCTTCAGGTCTGAGTCCATCACTACACCTAGATTTCTAGCTTTATTAGTTGTTTTGTAGTCTGCCAACTGAAGCTCTGCGATTACTTTTAATCGGTCCTTCTTTGCTCCAAACACCTCACATTCATAACTGCAATGTAAGTATGTACAAATTACAATAAAAGCCCTGACTCCTTGAATTTTTTTTTTAATAATGAATAAAGATCGGGTACAAAAGATGGATTTTGAATTAGAATATCAAAATTTCAATTCGAAAAAGTAATTATTTTTATTTTTATTTAATCGTTTATTTGGCAGGGACAATGCACAGTAATGAACACTTAAAACATAAAAAATGTGTCAAGCGTAACAGTGCCAGATTTAGCTTTGAGCTCATTTCCATCCGCAGTCCCTCACATAAAACATTTAAGAAAATTACATTTTACAAACATAGCAAAAACAAAATACATGATATGCAAATAGTGCAAAAGAGCAAGAGCAGCACACACAAGTATTTATGACATGGTAATACAATATAGCAGCAACGACATATAAAGTGCAAGAGAAGATACAAGAGCTACATAAAGTGCAAAAGGAGATACCCCTGTATTAAAGTGCATTTAGCGGTGATTGCACGTCTGTTTGTTTCTCAACCATTCTTTGAGTTGACCTTTGAAGCTATTGAGAGTGGGACAATCCTGTGTCTCAGTAGGGAGGCTATTCCACAATGAGCTGCCTTTAATGGAAAGTACATTTTGTCCAAAAGTGGTCCGTCTACGGTGGACTTCACAGTCTCCTCTGGTTTCTGACCTAGTGCAGCGTCCAGTGTGTTTTCTGTGGATGAATTCCCCTAAGGGAGGGGGGGCCAGTCCATGTAAACATTTATTAAAAAAACACATACTTTTAAACCTCTTTAGCCCCACGGACCCACGGACCCGCGGAAGGGGCCGAAATCACAACATCTGCAAGCAAAAGTGTCTGAGGGCTTCTTAAGATTGAATAAACTATGAATGTTTCATATCTATGTAACGGGAAGAAACTCAGCTAACTGATCTTTTTTTTTTTTTTTTTTCAAAAAACCTCAAAGCTAACGCTGAGCCTCTGAATTAGCCACAGGCAAAAAAAATCTTAAGGCCGTTAGCACAGAACTCTAGCTATACCGATCGATATACTTATTGGATCTGCACAAACAAGCTTAGATAACATCCTGAGATTCCACAGATTATAGAAATATAAGGATCATCACTGAGCGATCAGAACTCGTGACAGGGGAAGCAAATACAGACACACGAGTAGCTTTAGATAGCAAAACACGGAGATATGCTCACCTTAGCTGTTATTCTGATCAAAAGTATGTATGTATGATGTCCTTTTGTTGTTCTGTTTATGTTTTTAATGTTTCATGTGGAACCTACTTGAGCAGGTCTCCCTTGAAAAAGAGGTCAATGATCTCAATGGGATACAACCTGGATAAATAAAGGTGTGAAATGAAATGAAATGAAAAGTCGTGTTCAATGGCATTAAAACCAGAAAAAACGCGGCTGAAGGTTAATCCATAGGTTATAGCAATGCGTCTGTCACTTATTGATAATCCATAATTCAATTTTTATGCAAAAACAGGAGAAGAAAAATTAGCTGCTAATGGTAGCCACCAGACGTTAGCGCAGCTTCCGGTTTTTCTACGCGTCACTCTCACGGCCTGTCCACACAGCAGCGTTAAAAAAATCTTGGAGGTGGGCGTATCTGAAGCTTGGGGATTTTTTGCGAGCAAGGCACCAACAACCAATCACATGAATCTCCCGCCCTCGACATACGAAGCAAAAAAGCCCGAAGTAAACTGGATATAAACTCCCCAAACAGGCGAAAACCTACCACTGTCTCTGCCACCTCCCTCCATGCCTGGCTCCTCCGGTTTGTATCCCGGTAGGTAAATAGGGACTGGTCATAAAGCACCGGGTGATTGATTCCCTACCGCCAATTTCTCCTCCATTTTTTGGAATATGAGGAAATGACCTGCGGTATGTCTCTCCCAGCATACACGCGGTTTGATTGGCTAGCGCTTGAACTGTCAGATTTGCATACACGGGATTTGATTGGCTGACGCTTCCACCTCAGCTTCAAAAGTTGAACATTGCTCAACTTTGAATCCTGAAAATCTCCGCTCTGCTTCCCACAATGCAGTTCGGCGAAAAGTGAGGCAAAGTGACGTCACCCCATTCAAAGTGAATGGGCAGAAGCGTTCCAAGATTTTTTAACGCTGCTGTGTGGACGGGCCGTTACTCCTTATTTGGTAACCTGTGTGTGTATGTGGAACTTTCCCTCGATTCCATTGGCTCTGAAAGAAAAGATGATTGAAAGAGATGTCAATCATCAAAATCGACCAAGGGGGGCCAGAGATATGGAAAATCCACCCAAATGACCCCAGAAGTGGGTTTCTTTTGCTAAATCTCTCTAAAAAGGTCAAATGTCACTTGTTTTGCATCAATCTTGATACAGGGTACTTATTATATGTTGTACTTTGGATTCCTAAAGCTTTTAGTCTACTAACCCATCATCCAAGGGTAGTTTTCACTATAAGTAAAAAAGAATTTTTGGACGGACACTATAATTTACAGTTTTTTACCATGTTCAATCTGAATTTTCTTTAAAATAAAAAACATCTATATTGATTCTGACTTTTCTACATCCAACTCACAGGTTTATCATTACTTTGAGAAAAAAGATTATTCATTTTCCCCTTTTAGAAGTGTAGTTATGGTCATTTGTTCTGGAAATGTCAGAGACTTAAAATTGTCAAAACTTAAGAAATTGTGGTATGAATAAGGCTTTCTGTCAAACACCTTGATAGCTCTCTTGTACAGCTGTTCTATGGGTTTAAGGTTTTGTGGCACAAGCAAACGACCAGTTTGTAAAACAGTATTCAATGTGGGATAGAATCATACAGTGGAGATATGACTTTGCAGCATTGACAGTTAAGAAAGGTCTAATTTGTTTAAAATGTTGCAAGTTGAATTTAATGGTATTTGATACTTTCTTAATATGTTTCTTAAAGGGCCCATGTCATGCTTTTCCGGTTATTACCCGTCCCCTTGTGTGTTATTGTTACGTTCCCTCCAAAATCTAGGGGTACGAAGGGGAGTAACAAAACACAGAACGACCAGCACGAGAAAAAAGAGAGGAAACTGATCTCTTTTTTCACAACATGAGATTTAATCCAACAATAATAGACAAACAGGTCCCACACAGAGACCCAAGACGCCGTGCTGCACCCGTGCAGCCAGAGGAGAAAGAGAGAGGCCACTGCAGACTTCCTCAGGTCCTTTAAGGAAGGCCCTGATTGGGGATTGGGAGCACCTGGGGAGAGGCTGCACCTGGAGACAATCAGGCTGCACCTGGAGAATCAGAGGGAGAGAGAGAGAAAGACACACACACACCCACACACACACTACGGCACGTAACACCCCCCCCCATAAAACCCAACGAGTGTTTGGCCACAGTTACCAAAAACACTCAGACTATTGGACATGAATCTTGAAATCTCACCCACGGGACAGTACATCGGCCAAACTCACTTTGCCAGATTCACTGTTAGCGAGGCTCCTGCAAGTCGCTTGCGAAAATCGGTGCAGAAACGCGGTGTTCCGTCAGATTTAGGAGCAAGCAAACATGGACTGCTCCAGGAGCTGCGGCTAGGCTTGGCTAAGCCATTTTCAATCAGATCATCCACTTCCTTTTTCTCCCTTTTCTCTATGTGACAACGATACGCATGTTGCTTAACTGGATGAGCATTTCCAACATCAATGTCATGCTTCAACACATTAGTGCTCGATGGCACATCACCAAATAGGGTCGGGTGAGCATGAAACAAGCCGACTACGTCGCGTCGCTGTCTTTCTGGAAGATACGCCAGGTTAGACTCTAAGCTCAACATAAACTCAGAGTTCGATAACCTACCACACTGCTGACCACCAGAGGGCACTATCAAATCATCCTCAACCATCGACAATGCACAGGCTAGGGAAGTGGCCACGCTGGGAACAGCAGTCACCACAGTGCGTTGCTGCTTCCCCTGGGAGGCTTCCCTAGCATGATAGGACTTAAGCATGTTAACATGGCACAACCTTGTTTTTCTCCTACGCTCAGGTGTGTCAATGATATAGTTGGTGTCAGACACTTGCCTTACAACCACATACGGACCTGAGAAACGCGCTTTGAGAGCAGATCCGGGTGTAGGCAGCAACACCAGCACCTGCTCACCAGGCTGAAACCGCCGCTCAACTGCTCTCCTATCGTACCTGTTCTTCATGTTTTCCTGCGAGGATGCAAGAGTTTCCCTTGCTAGCTTAGTCGCCTGTTGTAAACGCTCACGACACTGGGACACAAACTTCTTCACATCAGTTTTCGGAAGGGACTCAGACATCAATTTATCTTTCAGCATCTTTAATGGGCCACGCACATTGTGCCCAAACACTAGTTCAGCTGGGCTAAACCCAATAGACTCCTGCTTTGCATCACGAATAGCAAATAACACGAAGGGAACACCCTCATCCCAGTCCCTGCCTGTGTCATGGCAGTATTTACCAAGCATCGACTTCAATGTCTGATGCCAACGCTCAAGTGCCCCTTGTGATTCTGGATGGTAGGCACTAGACACTGAATGGGAAACACCCAATGACTGCAAGGTTTGTCTAAAAATCTTGGAAAGGAAGTTAGTTCCCTGATCAGTCTGCACAACCTTCGGCAACCCAAAGGTGGTGAAAAACTTGGTCAGTGCTTTAATGATGGCGGGTGCAGTGATTTTACGCAAAGGGATTGCCTCAGGGAAACGGGTCGATACGCACATCACAGTCAGCAAAAACTGATTACCTGCCTTGGTCTTCGGCAACGGACCGACACAGTCAGCAATGATATGGTCGAAAGGCGCACCCATAGCCGGAACAGGACACAACGGCGCTGGGGGAACTACCTGATTTGGTTTACCCACCACCTGGCATGTGCTACAAGTTCTACAGAAACACACTACGTCATCTTTCAATCCTGGCCAAAAGAAATGTTGAAGGATCCGGTCATAAGTCTTAGTCACACCTAAGTGGCCAGACCACAAGTGCTCATGTGCTAACGCCAGAACCTGCTGCTGACAACTCACAGGAACCACTAACTGATAAACGCTGTTCCAATCAACACCTGAACCAACTTCTGCATCACTTGATTGGTCAGCCCACCGGCGCATCAGCACCCCATCATCCACAAAAAACAACTGTCTCTTATTGCATTCGTTAGGGTTCTCAGCAGCGTTGAAACACTTGATCAAGGTAGGATCATCTCTCTGTGCCGTGATGAGCGCCTCACGGGTCAAAGGCATAGCCACCTCTGGAGCAATAGCGATAGGTTCCATTTCACCATCACACACTGTTGGAGGACCCTCCACTAATCCATCAACAGAGGTCAACCTGTCATTAGATAGGGCAGAAACAAGGCAAGAATCAGACAAATCCACATCCTGAGCCCGCTTACGGGCCTGAGCTCTGGTCAAAACACTAACTGCAAATACCTCCGGATGAGTCAGCAATAGGTTATCATCTACAGCACCAGGAACTGGAATGTCAACAACCTCTGGAGTAGGATACACTTTACCTCCGGCTATATCGTTTCCCATAATGAAATCCACACCGTCGATTGGAAACCTGGGGAGTACGGCAACTGTGAAGAAACCAGTAGCCAGTTTGGACTGGATATGGACATTGTGGAGAGGTGCGGGCACAAAACCCATTTCGATACCTCTTACCACGGCACTTGCATCACAGGCGGACTCAGTACTCAAGGGCAGAGCACTGGCAAGAATGAACGACTGAACCACCACTGTCTCGTAACACCGTAACCTGCCGCTGGTCCTCCACCTTCCCTGATAGAGAGACAAAAGCAGTGGAGATGAACGGCTTAAAACACTCATCAGGCCCCGTTTTAACAGTGGTCTGACCACTAGGACACACTGTTTTAATCAAGCCCACCCCTTTTGGTTGCTTGCCACCTGCTGCCCGCTCTCGCTTCAAAGCAGCACAGTCTGCTATCACATGACCTGGGTCATGACAAAAAAAACAAGCTCTGTTTAGCCTGGGATCCAACACTGGAACACTGGCACAGGGAACGTAATTGTCAGGAGCTCTACGATAAGTGTCTCGCTGAGGAGGATCACGCTGAAAAAAAACGCTCTTGTGTATCAGTGCAAACTCGTCTGCCAGAGTGGCAGCCTGCTGAAGTGTAGTTACTTTCTACTCGTTCAGGTAGACTACCGTACGCTCAGGTACACAGTTTTGAAACTCCTCTAACATCATCAGCTCATACACTGAAGTAATGTCATCAGCTTTACAAGCTCTACACCACCTGTCAAAGAGGACTTTCTTCCCCCTCGCGAAGTCCATGTAAGTTTGGCCAGAAGTTTTCTTCAGGCCGCGAAAACGCTGCCTGTAGGCCTCAGGCACAAGCTCATATGCCCTGAGAATTGCACCTTTAACATTCTCATACACTAAACTATCCTCGACAGAAAGAGAAGAGCAAGCCTCTTGAGCCTTGCCGACTAGCTTACACTGTAAAAGAATAGCCCACACGTCTTCTGGCCAGCGCAGAGCAGCAGCAATGCGCTCAAATGCACCAAAATAGATCTCCACCTCTGATTCACGAAACACAGGGACCAAAGAAATATGCCTACTCACATCGAAGGAGGCAGCAGGACCAGAAGATGTAACAGCAGAATCACCCCCCCGAGCTGCCTGCAGCTCTAACTGACGCATCCGGACAGCAGTGTCTGCCTCCAACTTCCTGATCTCCAGCTCCCTCCTGAGCTGAAAATCCCTATCACGCTCCTCCTTCTCCCACTGGAGACGAGCCATACGTACTTTTACCCTGGCATCTAATTTAGACCCCGTAGATGAGGACCCTGCCGAAAACGAGTCAAACTGAGGCCTGTTGAAAAGTTTTGCCTGTTCCGTAGCACTCTGAACACCTGGAGTAACACCAATGCGGCCTCCACCATGAGATACTGCTGCTACAGCCCCGGCCACCGTTCCAGGAGATTCCACTAAAGTAGGCAGACTCAAAACCCCCTGTTCACTAACTAGTCCAGTTAGCAAAGTAGCCTTGAGTTCACTTTTAACAAGAGCAGAGGAGACAGAAACGTGAAAATGGTCAGCAACTAACCGCAAATCAACCTTCCTACACCAGTCTAGCTGACCCACAGTAGGACTGGCCACAAACTGCTCCAAAACAAAAGCCATCCTTATCAACGCCTACTTACAATTTTTATTTTTATTTTTTTTATTTTTTAACAAACTTCCCCAGATCCTGCCTACCAAACTTACCTAACTATCTTCTGGAGCGTGCCGGGCTCGAGGCGACTTTAAAGGCAAACATCAGCGGCCGAAACCCTGAAACGCCTGCCCCCAACAGGGAATAAATCCCCACCCAGGATTACCCCGAAAATAAAAAAGGCAAAATAAAAAATGAGTGCCTGAAGGAAAGACTGATTCAGCCCAGCTAGACACTCCCCTATCTAAACTGAGGAAGCTTTTAAACAGCAAGATACTTCACAGCCAATGCTACCAAACACAATATCAACGCTAAACCACAAACAGATACTCACTCTTTGTCTCAAAGATCGGACGAGCCCCCATTTGTTACATTCCCTCCAAAATCTAGGGGTACGAAGGGGAGTAACAAAACACAGAACGACCAGCACGAGAAAAAAGAGAGGAAACTGATCTCTTTTTTCACAACATGAGATTTAATCCAACAATAATAGACAAACAGGTCCCACACAGAGACCCAAGACGCCGTGCTGCACCCGTGCAGCCAGAGGAGAAAGGGAGAGGCCACTGCAGACTTCCTCAGGTCCTTTAAAGCTCCCATGTCATGCTTTTCCGGTTATTACCCGTCCCCTTGTGTGTTATGAAGGTTTTTATGCATGTAAACGGTGTGCAGAGTCAAAACCCTCAAAGTACACCCTGTAGCGAGTAAAACTCTAACACAGAAAATACCTCCCCAAAACGCCTCGTTGGAGATACGTCACTGCCCATTTGAGTCTTCCATTTAGTTCCGGGTACCGCCTGATGTCATGCGGTACCCGGAACGAAATGGACCAATCCCGAAGAGCTATGGCCACACCAGCAGCGTCGTGTTCCTCCTCCAGAGGTTCGAAGAACCGGCATTTCACAGACGAAAGCTTCCAAAACATTGCCCAGTTTGAGGCCGGATATGCACAGCTTGTTTGGACCGTTTGGAGCAGGGGAAGATCTGGGTATACAACCTGTAAGTTTGCATTGTTATTTGTGTATTTATCAAACAAGACTGTTTAAATGTGTAAACTGTGTTGGACTGCTAAGCCATTGACACAGTGCTAACTAAGTTGCTAGAGTTTCCATATATCAACTCTAATATCAGCAGATGGCCTTGCATACATGTATCTCATAGCAGGAGAATGTCTGCATTCACACACAAAATACCTATTGACAGTATACTCCGGGTGATTTGCCGGTCAGTCGCGAAACGTAATTACATTATAGCTGGCGTAGCGATCTAACACACGGAGCTAGAGCTAGTTTCGGTCAGAAAAACATTTTTGTGATGCTACGTTGCTAGCGTTTAAATATATCAACTACAATGTCAGCAGATGGCCTTACATGTTTGTCATGGCAGGAGAATGTCTGCAGTCACACACACGGAATACTCATACAGTATACTCCGGTTTACCGTACATTGTGACCGTACATATACTGCATGTAGCTAACGAGGCTAGCTGTATGCTAGCGCAAAACAATGTATTCATGCAAGTTACATTGTATGACCGAACGTAGCAGAATACCCGTATACGATTGCAATTATAAACACGTTATTGCTAGCCTAATATGAACCACTAGCTTTTGTTCATAGTAGTTTTATTACACTGCATTATAGTTGCCTTTCCTCCAAGCTAACGTTCATATCGTGTTAGCTACCAAGGTAAACAAAGCTAGGTTAGCATATTAGCAGGCAAGCTGTTCATTACACAACTACTACTAACGAATCTAAAACAACTAAGTTTCTCTAATATTTTGTGATTTGCATTTGATTTCGTCCAGCCAGATCCTGGCGGACAATCCATGACGGGGAAGGGATTCTACTACTACTGAGGGTGCTAAAAGGCACCGCACCGACTGTGCGCAGGCAAGATGCGAGGAGGAGGAATGGATGATATACCGTGTATATATGTATATTTATGTTCATTTTGTACATTTCTAAAAATAAAGTTTAATGGAAATACTTAGTAGGCCTATCCTTTCTTCCCTGAATTCATATATAGCAAACCATGATTTGATTTCTCATCAAACAGTAGTAGTTTATAACGGGTAAAAATAACTTACTCTTTGTTATGAGAGTCGCTCGTAGGCCACAACGGAAAGACAAGGAGACATACACGAGTTTACAAAACCACGGCACATTTATTGTAGTAAATGCAGAGACAGGTGGTCGAGGGGAGAGGGTCGCTCAGTTCGTCCTTCTGCAGCCGCTTTGGAGAGAGACTCCGGGCCGCTGGGATTAATAGCACCGGCTACGGAGGTGTCCGTGATCGCGCTGATTACCCTCTTCAGCTCCACCCCACCGTAAGACAAAGGCCCTGAGGCCGTCACACTCTTCTATAACAACAGTTAAAAATATATATGTATATAAAATATACCGCTGTACCGACGCCATGATAAGACTGATGTTACGCTGAGAGCAGCCGGGAAAAGCACTGACATGGGCGCAGCCTCTCTGGTGGTTGACTAATCAGAACGAGTGGCCGAGCTGACCAATCGGAGCACACTAGGCTCACAGGGAGGGGGGGGCAAGAGCTCCAACGAGTCGTTTAGTGGAGAAAGTGAATACTGCTGAATACACATGCTTGACAGAGATGCTGTATGCGAAACCAATGTGAGTTTGGAAAATTGCACAGTATAAATCTATTTTAGTATACCTCAATGTAATTATGATCAGTGGAAATGGCCATGACATGGGCCCTTTAAGGAAGGCCCTGATTGGGGATTGGGAGCACCTGGGGGAGAGGCTGCACCTGGAGACAATCAGGCTGCACCTGGAGAATCAGAGGGAGAGAGAGAAAGACACACACACACCCACACTACGGCACGTAACAGTTATGAAGGTTTTTATGCATGTAAACGGTCTGCAGAGTCAAAAACCCTAAAAAAAAAAAAAAAAGTACACCCTGTAGCGAGTAAAACTCTAACACAGTCTATGCTGCCCCAAAACGCCTCGTTGGAGATTTCTCATTTTCCATTGTTTACTTCCTGGGTACTGTGTCGTGTGAATACCTAGAGGCCACACCCTCTGCCAGCATTTCACGAAACAAAGCTTCACAAACCTTTCAGCGATTCATGCCGGATATGTACAGCGTAGGGCACTGAAGAACGATGCTGTTCCTACTTTGTTTGGACCAGCGGGAGATTCGGGTACACAACCTGCAAGTATTCATTGTTGTTTGTGTATTTATGATGTAAAGGTATGTACCACGACTGTTTAAATGGGTAAGCGTTTTTCGGGCTGCTAAGTTGGGATCGCGGAGAAATGCTCTCCGCAGACCCATGCTCACAGCGTTATAAACCTTTTTATTACTCAATATCAAGCCACACTTATTGTTTTTACTTTGGCTGTGAGTGTTTGTGTGTGCTCAGGATGAGTTTTGCTTGTTCTCGCTGTATCGCCGACACGGAAGCCTGTCCGCTCCTCGCAGCAGATCGCAGCAACGAGCCTCGCAAACTTCCCGACCAATCAGAGCACACTGGGCTCACAGGGAGGGGGGGGCAGCAGCTCCAACAAGCAGTTTAGGACAGAGAGTGAATACCGGTGAATACACATACTTTACAGACATGCTGTATGAGAAACCAATGTGAGTTTGGAAAATTGCACAGTATAAATCTATTTTAGTAGACCTCAACAATGTAATTATGATCAGTAGAAATGGCCATGACATGGGCCCTTTAAAAGTCAAGTTTGAGTCCAATATGACTCCAAGATACTTGAAGTGGGAGACTAGCTCTAATTCTGCTCCGTTTAAAAACACGTTGGATCCTTCAATTTTGACTGGTCGTTTACTGAACATCATGCATAATGGTTTTTTTCCGTTTAACTGTAAGCAAATGTTGTTCAGCCAGTGTTGAACCTTGTCCAAAGCTTTTGAGAGACAACATGAGATCATTTCAGTGTTCTTCCCATGTACAAAGATGACTGCATCATCAGCATACATTTGCACATTCAACTCAGGACATACATTAGGCAAGTCATTCATGTACAGTGAAAACAGTAACGGTCCAAGAATGGAACCTTGTGGAACTCTAACAGGGTTGACAAGGTAGGAGGATTTGGCACCGTTGACCAAAACACACTGTTTTCTGTTCGATAAGTAAGACTTAAACCAATGTATAGAAACAGCAGAAAAATTGAAATGAGTCAGCTTTGTAAGGAGCACTTGGTGGTTAACAGTGTCAAATGCCTTCCTGAGATCAAGGAAGACAGCACCTACATATGGGCTCGTGTCCAACATACATTTAACCTTTTCCACAAAGACACAGTTAGCTGTCTCATGCGGCTTTCACACCAGCGCTTTTCCCTTTCTAGCTCCTAGCTAGAGCTTTTCTGGTTCAGCTCCGGTTTCCCTTTTCTGCTCCCGCTCTGTTCACACCGCCCAGAGCTGCCGCTGCTGCGTCATGACGTCACAGTTTACGTCGCTGATTTTCTCCCCAACGGAGCTCACAACAACAACGGGGGACTGCGTCGGGTCGATGATCGTGTTGCTTTTAATCATACGAAGCCAGATTAAATAAAATAACGACTTCTCCAACCTTATACTTTTCTCCAGAGTGCCGTGGTTCATTGTTTATTAATGTGTTTCAGCGGCATTTACCGACCGCTGCAGTGCTGGCTGCTCTTCCACGGGAGTTTATTCTCCCGTTAGCTCCGGGTTAGCTCACACGGCTCTAAAGTATTCACTGTCTGACTGTCACACAAGCAGCTGATACATATCCCCAGTTCCCCTTAAGTGAATGTGTGTCAGTCTGAATTGACGCTGTTTGGCATCACAACGCTGTTATGAAAGTTTCTCTGGTAGAACATGGGTGATGTTAGTGTGGCAGTAGCCGCAGAGGGGAGGATAGGTGAATGTATTTGTTCAAGTTGGTTTGATTACACCATTCACAATTCCGACAACGCCACCTTGGGAGTTTCACCCAAGGAAATATTAACACTTTTTCAGAGGACACATAGGTTCGAATACTAATGGAGCCGGAGACGTGGTTTCAATTTATCAAAAATATACAATTTTATTTAGCACAAGTCAATAGTTTAAAATGCAGTTTAAAACAGTCACACAGGGCTGTAGCACAAAGGGAAACAAAATGAATTAGGGGCTGAGGCTTACCAGTGGGGGGACAGGGTCGACGAGTGAGTGGAAGGATCCCCAAACGAACCAAACTTAAATCACCCCAGTCATACGTGCAGGAAATCAAATCCCGGGGGAGCACATCACACACAAAAGAAGAGAGGAAAACCACCACCTTGGACACCAGCACCACCACCTTCAGCTCTCAGTAACTAAGTAGGGGAACAAAGAGGGAAATGCAGTTAATGGGGGCTAAATAAGTAACTCAAAATAATAAACAAACACAATAGCAAATATGTTCTCAAACAGATAACTTGTGTAAACATTTAAGAATAAAACAAATCACAAGATAAAAGGTTCAGTTAAACAAAATAAACAATTAACTAGAATAAAATAAACAAACTAATTTAAATCAAGTTGGCCAAAGTAAGGACAAGTTATAGGGGGGAGTTAGCCCCAGAGTTCAATTACTTCCACACTTCGAGTGTCGGCCCAAGCAAGGCAGCAGGAAGGCGTTCAGTTAAAGCAGCACTTTAACTGGTGAGCGAGCCTCCGCAGTAGGCGACGCAAAGCTGGCCAGAAGCAGCAATCAGAAGCAGCAATATAGTAGCAGTAGCCCAAACATTTAGGCAGGATCAACAGCAGTTGTGCGGATAAATACACTTTCTCCAGTGAAGCAAAACAGCAGATGTCCCTTAATCATTGGATTGGCCCGATCAGGCTTTCCTATCGATGACGCAGAGAGGAGAGAGCTTCATGCTTTCTATGGCTGCGTTGACAGGCTGCACCCGGAGGATCCACCACTGCACCGGTGGCGGAAGCAAACACGGCAAACACGCAAGTGGGGCGGGTCTGTGTACCAACAAACAAGAGACAGCCAGCTAGAAACCTCTGCCCTTTTATAGGGTGCCCCCTGGTGGTGACATGCTCACAAGAGCCAAAAGAGGAGAATATGCTTTCTAAGGGATTAAGACTCTCATCCTGCTACATTAGCATAGCAACCGAAGCTAAACTGACTACTTGCTAAGCCGTTTTCTACAGGCACATTTTACCGGTGTATTTTTCATTATGATTCTACTTGTGATAGTCGGACATGACAACCTGTGCAGCCCATGTATTGATTCCATCCGATAGCTGCTATAATAACAAACAAAACGTCTGCCTGCTCTCCACAATGATCAATAACAGCGAACGGATGGTCAAAGTAAGGTACAAATAAACAGAATCACACGAAGCCTGGTTAGTGTTGCCTGACTTTATAAAGTGTGTTTTTTTTTATAAGTGTGTGGTTGCCTTCTAGTCACTTTGCTCAGCGCTACTGCTTGTAGGCAGGCATGACGAGACTCTTCAGTCTACCCATGTTCAGGGGAGGTGGGTTTAGTTTCCTGCACGCCTCGACGTAAGAGAGACGTAAGCGACGCCGCCTCTAGACCGACAATTTTTTGGAGCTGGAAGTGAACCGCATTCCGGAGCTAAGAGGCTGCGGTGTGAACAGGAAAAAACGGTACTTTTCAGGCTCCAGCTCCGAGCCGGAGCTGAAAACGCGTTGGTGTGAAAGGGGCATTAGTGGAGTGGTGAGCACGAAAAGCAAACTGCATTGGGTGGAGTGGAGCGAAACCTTTGTCTAAATGTTTGGTGATTAGTTTTGACACCCATTTATCAGCTATCTTAGACCCTAGCCACACGGAGACGGTAACGAAAACGAACCAAATTCGATATCAAAAAAGTCTTCCGTCCACACGCAATCGGCACCAGAAACGTGTCCGTCCACACGAGACCGTTCGACCCGCTGGAGACGCTGTAGTACATATGCCAGGCCTGTAAGAAGTACTTCCGCCACAAAATACACCAAAAGCAGCGAAGAAGACTTCACGAGCATGCATGGTTGCCATGGTTTCCATTCTGTTTATTCTCCGCGGTGGATTTAGCAGCAGGGGTGGGGAGAGGCAGGGGCCAGGGCTCTGGCTCTTTTTCTCCCTCCCAGAGGCAAGCGTGTGCACCTGCTGTAAATCTCCCCGGTAGTCCACCAGCAGATGAAAAAAAATGTCAGTTAAAGTTTAAATTTTCCGGACAAAATTATAAAAGTGCCGGTCAAAGGTCTTCTTTGTTATTTATTGAGCTTTAAAACAAATGAATAACGACTCTATATAATAATATAAGAATAATATACGGAGTCTCTCTTTTCCTCCCCCTCTCCTGACATCCCGTCAGTATTTTCGTTATCAGGAAATGATCGTATAGGGCGTAATCACGGAGCTGTTTGCCCCCCCAGAGCGTTGGGTCCGCAGATCTACCCACCTTGGGACCCGTTATCGTTATCTGCGTTTATCTGCGGCCTCGTGTGGCCGAACCGTATATGATAGAGAACTGTAGCAGATACGACCCGTTTCGTCTCAGTGTGGCTAGGGCATTAGAGACACAGGGGAGGATGCTGATTGGTCTATAATTGGACATCATTGCCTTATCCCCAGATTTAAAGATCGGTGTCACTGTGGCCACCTTCCAGGATGATGGAACTTCACTCGTGCTGATAGATTGATTCACTAGCATAGTAATTGGTTTTATTAGACCATCGATATGTGTTTTTATAAAGTTGGTGTGCCTAGCCTTAGAACCTCTTAACCCTGAGATTATATTTCTTTCCTCCACCTCTGTAATTTCCTCCAGGTCAAAAACGGGGTGTGTATCCACAGTCGGGCTAGGTGAGACATCAGATGGCGGGAAGAGCTTTGTAATGTCCAAAGCACTATTTAAGAAATACTCATTGAGAGAGCTGGCAAACACTGCAGGGTCTTTTATCAGGGCATCATTGATTTTTAATTCTAGTACATTATTTTCCTGTTTCTTATGTTTACCTAATAGTTTATTTAGGATTTGACAAACGTTTTTACTGTTACCTTTCGCACCTTCAATTATGTTGATGAATAAGTTTGCTTTGGCCTGTCTTATTGTTTGTGTTACCTTGTTACGAGCATGAGTGAATTTCTGTCTATCAGTGGATAGTCCGGATTTCAAGCTCTGCTTTAATAGTTGGTCTCTGGATTTCATGAGATTCCTGCACTGTAGATTCAGCCAGGGAAGATGATGTTCCTTCCTGTCCCTAACTAACCCTCTCCTTGAGAAGGAAGACATTTTATCATTAATTTTAGATATAAACAGATCACTGTTTTCACCAATGTCTTCAGAGGACAGTGTCCCCCCAATTAATCATTTTCACTGCCTCCATAAAACGTTGTTGCAGATTTTTGGGGATGAAGCGAAAACCCAAGGCAGGGGTTTTAGGTGTCGCCATGAACCTTTTTTTTAAACTATTCTGTCAGCTTTGTTGTGATTATCCGTGATCCGTTTTAAGCTCTTTCTATTTTGTTTGTCATTCCAGTTTATGTTAAAGTCTCCTAAAATGATTAGCTCTTTGTTGGAGTCACAGGAATTCAGCATGAGTTTTACCTGGTCATAGAAATCCACCTTAGCGGTGGGTAACATTTCCTCATAGTGTGATTTCCACACCAACACAATCAAACTCAATATTAGCTGGAAGAGCAATCTCCCTACAAGTAAAGGTATTCCTCACATAAAGCACCCCTCCTTTTCCCTTCAGTCTGTCCTTCCTAAACACATTAGGCGCGTTCACTGTTGCGGAAATGTCCACTGAATAGTCCCTTCGGCTTGCACCGAGGATCCCACACTATTTTTGCTTGATTCACTGTTTGAAAATGTTTTGTGTAACGGTGTTTTTTAAATACCGGATTTCTAGGCTTTACCTCTGTGCAGTTGTTGACAGTGGAGCAGACAGAGCTAGCTGTTGGTTTGTGGTTCTCTGTTGCTAGGCTGCTAGCCATCGGCGCGGACCCACAGTCCTCCGGCAGAGCTAGCTGTTCAGCTAGCTTGCCTCGTCTGAAGCCAGCCGGCGATGCGTGGATCTCCGCTGCTATGCCTTTAGTCTTTGGTGCGGGTCCCCAGACCTCCGACGGTGTGGAGATGGATATCTCTCGAGAGCAAGAGACACAGCCAATAGCCCAATATTCTCCTTTTTTCGTTTGTGTCCCTTTTTTGTGTTGGAGAGAGTCTGCCAGGAGTGCCAGATGAATGTACTGTAGTTTACATGCCGACCATGGCCGAAGTGCTTGATATTTAGCCATGTTGCTGGTGCAAATAATGATGTATCCCCCGCGTGTTGTTTTACCAAGGGGGCAAGATGAGTGGTGTAGCCAAACAGAGGTTCGAGATTCAGAACAACCATGCACAGATAGACCGCTGCCACTGCGCCCGAACTGCCCGCCGCCATCTTCGCCTCTCACTACAACTACCAGTCATTATTTTTGGACAGTCATTATTTTTATTTCAGTGTGTGTGTTCTGTGAGTGTGTCTCCTCAGGCCTGACCCATTGGAGGTGGTCCAAGGTTGAGGTTCAGCCAGAGTTCACCGGCTCCTGCCACCAGCAGCACCCTGGGAGCCTTCCTTCCATGTGTCACTCTCATGTGGCCAGAGATGCAGAGCTGCTCACTCCAACCTCCTGTTGGATCAGGCCAGACGCCGGCTCTGACAGCAACGGAAGGGGTGTGTGTGTGTATGTGTGTGTGTGGGGGGGGGACAGAGAAAATGTCCTCCATGCGAGGAAGAATTGGTGTTTTTTGCTTTAAAAACCTGAAAGCTGCATGCAGTCACATTTCTTCAGTTGTGCTGTGGACATACAGTATGTTGTACACAACACGATTCTGCAGTGCATGTGACTTGAATCTGAAAGCTTAGAGAGGAATGTGCTACTCTGTGCTAACAAGTTTATTACAATTATTTAGTATTTAGTATTTAGTATTTTTATTTTAGGGAACTCCATTCTAGAGCATAGAAAAACAGCCTTTAACTGTGACTTGACTGTGAGAGACACTCTACTGCACTGAAGCAACAGAGCGTGTCAAAATATGAATGGCAAAATCTTTCAGTTGAGTCAGATAGAAATGTGACAAGTAGATTGATAATAAAGCTTTACAGAAATCTTTAATCTTCTGAAGTTCAAAGGGAACAAAAAGAGTATAAATTCAGTCCTTTGAAATATAAAATCTTAAAATGTTCCGAAGTCATATCCAGATGGTATCGGTTGAGGTGTTGTTGGTATACTTTTTATTTCACATTTGAGAATGGATGGCTTTTATTCTCATTATCTGTCCATAACTGCAGCCTGGCTCATACTGTCATGTTAGCTCTTCTGCATTGCAGCTGTAGATTGAAACAGATTAAAGATTCTCCTGATAAACACATTATTTGACAATTTTCCCTTTTCCTCCACAGATCCCCAGTGCATTGCCAGATTGTATTGAAACACAACATTCCACAGCTAAAAATGTGAGATTTTGTGTGACTGTGGTCTGCCGGTCGGCCACATGCCACACCTCATCGCTCAATCTCTGAAGCTGCGTTCCATTTTCTCCCAAATCAAAAGGACATTTCCGAGGAATAAAATAAAATAAAAACTTGAACAAATACAAATTAAGAGTATCTCAATCATGTTTATTAAACTGTTCAGTTTCTCTGATATAATGAGGAGGACATTTGGTCCCACACCACTGTCAACCATGGCACAAGAATGTCCAACATGTTTCTTCATTATGGTAAAGGCAGAGTGGAAAAATGCAGGAGATAAAGGAAAACTAGTTCTTTGTCATTAGGTCAGGAACACAACTTCCTCTGCCTGGGTGTCGCTGGTAGAGATGACCAGCGGTGACCTTGAATGGGGTCAGATCATTCTCAAAATTAAATAAATGAACACAAATGTAATTCCGGATTTATATATAACTAAACACACAAAAACCTATCATTTTATAAATGTAAAAAAGTTTCACAAATATTTCTGATCCACACACAAATAATTACACCAAAAACATATTTGGGTGTTGTTACATTTATATAAAAACGCTTTCTGTGTGTGAATCTCTCAGCATTTGAGTGTGGATTTTTGAGACTCCCCTGACGCCGCTAGATTCACACATACTTTTTTTTAAGAGGCGAGTGTCTTCGGCCAATCAGATGTCTGCTTCATTTTAACCTGTTAAGCCTGTTTTTCAAGTCTCAGGCTCGAAAATGACATTCCCAGAACAAATGACTATAACTTCACTTCTAAAAGGGGAAAATGAATAATCTTTTTTCTCAAAGCAATGATAAACCTGTGAGTTGGATGTAGAAAAGTCAGAATCAATATAGATGTTTTTATTTAAAGTAAATTCAGATTGAACATAGTAAAAAAATGTAAATGATAGTTTCCGGCCATTACTTATAGTGAAAACCACCCTTGAATGATGGGATAGTAGACAAAAAGCTTTAGGAATCCAGACTATAACATATAATTAGTACCCTGTATCAAGATTGATGCAACACAAGTGAAATTTGACCTTTCTAGAGAGGTTTAGAACAAAAAAACACTTCTGGGGTCATTTGGGTGGATTTTCCATATCTCTGGAACCCATCGGTCGATTTTTGTGATTGACACCTCTTTGAACCGTTAGAGCCAATAGAATTGAGGGGAAGTTCCTAAATCCATCTAAACATTACCATTGGGGAAGAGAGTGATGCGCAGCCAGCATGCCCAAAACCGGAAGCTGGGTTACAGATCTCATACACTCTATATGAAAACTCAGTTTTTGACAAAAATGTAATGATGTAATATCAGTAATCATTTCAAAGTGACACAGAGACATTGGATTAACCTTCATCAGCGTTTTTATGCATTTTGATGCCATTGAACACAACTTTTGATCAGAAAACAGCAAAGGTAAGACGTATTTGCCGTTTTGTCTCTGTAAAGCTAAGTTGTGTGTTGTCTGGTTTTGGAGTGATGATACTTATACCATTGGAATCTGTGGAATCTCAGCTTTCATATTATATCTTGTTTGTACAGATCCGATGAAGTATAAAATATTTCTACCGTGAGTTATGTGTTAAGTGCGTTAGCACTCTTTCAGTTAGTGCTAATTCAGACGCTTGGCGTTAGAGTTGTGTTTTGTTTCGGTAAAAATGGTTCATATAGTCAGTTAGCTGAGTTTCTTCCCGTTAAGTGGGTATGACACATTAATAGGTTGTTAAATGTTAAGAAGCCCTGAGACACAGTTTTGTGAATATTGTTGTGTTTTGGGGGCATGGGGTTTAACAGGTTAAGCCAATCACATGCGTATGTCCCCACGAGGGTGTGCCTAATGCATTTGCAATGTAGCGTAACATCTAAGCGGTTTGCAGAGTCCACTTGCTTGGAACAATCTTCAGCAAGAATTGAAACTGAGCAATCTCATTCCTCTGCATGTTTTTAAAGCTAGGCTAAATGAAATGCTCGTTGATACTATGGGTACTTGTAAATGTCTATAACTATGTAAATGTATCCTGTAAATATAATGTATGATGTCCTTTATTGTTTTATGTTTCATGTGGAACCTATATGCTGCAGGTCTCCCTTGAAAAAGAGATCTATGATCTCAATGGGACCATCTGGTTAAATAAAGGTTTGAAATGAAAGAGTCTGGGGGTGTGACAGAGTCCGGGGGGGGGTGACAGTTCAGAGTTCATCTCCAACAACATGGCATCTGGAAGTGGCGCTCCCAGCAGCAATTATTTCTGATAATCCATAAACAATAAACCCTGCTTTTCCATTTCCAGATGTCAGAGCGAGAGATAGATTCACTCTCATGCAAAACTACATGCGCAAAGCCCGCACCTTTTTGTGTTAACGTTGGAGTCTATGTGAAAACCCCCCTTCGATTCTATTGGCTCTAACGGTCAGAAAGAGATGTCAATCACCAAAATCGACCAATGGGTTCCAGAGAAACGGAAAAAACGCCCATTTCCACCCAAATCACCTCAGAGGTGGAGTTTTTTTTGCTAAACCTTTCTAAAAAGGTCAAATGTCATTTGTTTTGCATCAATCTCGATTCAGGGTACTTATTATATGTTGTACTTTGGATTCCTAAAGCTTTTAGTCTACCTTTTTACTATGTTCAATCTGAATTTTCTTTAAAATAAAAAACATCTATATTGATTCTGACTTTTCTACATCCAACTCACAGGTTTATCATTACTTTGAGTAAAAAGATTATTAATTTAACCCTTTTAGAAGGGAAGATATGGTCATTTGTTCTGGAAATGTCTTTTTCGAGTCTGAGACCTGAAAAACAGGCTCAGGGCTTAACAGGTTAATCTTCTTCTTCTACAGAAACCATTCAAATATCAAAAATATTCAGCCTTTTCAGCACATGATGGGAACCTTTACATTTTTTGTTTACATTCTTTTTGTAACATGTAACTCAATGGGAGAACCCTTCAAATCCTATTTTACCTACACCTTGTGAAAAATGCTACTCCTTCCACATACTTTCAGCTAGAGACTTCATTCCAACTTTAAAACAGTCGCAAGACATGCAGCTATTAAACTTGTATTCAGTTAAGTTTTTTATATATTTTACAGTTTATGTTTTGGTAAATGTTTAGGCCGTTTTCGATTTTATAATGGGTGTCTATGGGACAGACTCTTCAGAGCTAGAGTGTAGAGGGTCTTAAAACTGCTCTCAATCCCAAAATATACACTCTATTCAAATAATTTGATAAGATTTCAGTAGCAAAATTAGTCTGGCTTGCCTAAATGCCTTCATTAGACCATTCGGGCCCAATAGTGATCTGAGTGACAAAAAGTCGACCAAGCTTTTTCTACATTTTTAGCTAAGTTCAGCAACACATTTGCGCAGCTTACAGCATTCGCACGCATTTTTAGCAGGAAATGCATTTTCTAGTTGAAAATAACTGTTTGAAAGGATCTATCGCCTCAAGTAGAAGTATATTGGCGTTCATGATTAAGTATGTTTAAGCTATGAATGGTTGCTTCTTTACTGGTGTGTATTGATGTATTATGCGTGGCATTTAATACTAGCGTTTGTGAACAAGTAAGCTAAATAATGCTAATAGACAACCTAGGATGAGTAGGATCATAAGGTAACTTAGCTAACGTTAGCCACAGGAGTAATCGGTGTGTTAACAAGTGTTTGCCCGCAGAACACTAGTGGGCAAAATCAACGTTCTAATCAACGTAAATACAGTGGTAGCAAAGTAGCGGTGGGCAAAATATCCTCGAACTAACTGGGCTACCTTCAAAATTAAGCAAAAGTAATCATTTATCATTCGAAATTATTGCATGACTAACGACAAGATGTGAAAGTATTAGCCCCTTTTCCACCAAACCGGTTCCGGTTCAAGATCCGTTCTTGTGCTTTTCTTGTGCTTAACTGGTTCTTCTCTGTAGCACCACTTGTGTTTCCACTGCTCACAGCCCGACTGGTGCTGCGTCATAACATCACCGTTTACGTTGCTGATTTTCTCCCCAACGCCGCTCACAACAAAAACAATGGGGGACTGCGTCGGGTCGATGATCGTGTTGCTTTTAATCATACGAAGCCAGATTAAATTAAATAACTACTTCTCAACCCTTGTACTTTTCTCCAGAGTGCCGTGGTTCATTGTTTATTAATGTGGTTCAGCGGCATTTACCGACCGCTGCAGTGCTGCTCGTCCACCGGAGTTTAGTCTACCGTTAACTCACGGCAGAGTTTAGTCTCCCGTTAACTCACGGCAGAGTTTAGTCTACCGTTAACTCATGACAGGGTCCGCTGGAAAGTATTCACTGTCTGACTGGCAATCAAGCAGCTGATAAATATCCCCCATCCCCATCCCAGCTATATTGGTCAGAGCTACAAAAGAAACCAACACATTAGTTACACAACTTTATGGTCACTGATTATGAGACTGATTTTTGCAAGGCCTTTGGAATAAATGAGCTTCATGTTTGTTTTGCAGGCATGGCAGAGGCTTTTTGGATGCTAACACCTCATTTACAAACAAATCCATCACTAAAGTAAGGTGTTTGGCAATCGCTTACAAATCCAAAGTTCTTAAAGCTCGTTTTAGTTTTGCTTGCAGGAAACTGAACCCAGCGCAGGCGCTTCCTGCTCTCTAAACTCTGCTGCATCTCGATCTGCTGATGGAGACTGAAAGAGATGTGGCTCCCACTGTGAACTCATATATTGTGATTCCGATAAAGCTGAAACAACATGTCACAAGAACATTTCCAATTCAATCAGGTGTTGAAAGGGAGATCTTAACACAAGTTATTAACGTTTTGAAAGTGTTCCTTTTTATTCAAAATTCAGTTATTGCATAGTGTTGTACTCCTGCATGCCATGAAAACAGCAGAACACCACCAGTCTTTAAAACAAATGTGCAGTTTGGTTTGTAAAGAGTTGTAGTTGGTTTTACCCTTTCATAAAGTCGTGGGAAAAGGGAAATGGAAGCAGAATCAAATCAAATCAAGTTTTATTTATAAAGCACATTTAAAAGCGATTTTTGGTCGAGCCAAAGTGCATGTAATAAAAACTTTTATGGCCAATAGTCTTATTTAAAAAAAAGCAGGATTTGACTACGGTGCTGACCTGCTTGTCGAATTTAAAAGTGTCAAGGTTCATGACAGAGGGGAGGATGTTTTCATTGAGAGAGCCCAGAATATCAACCGGAGAGGCTGGAGGTTGGGGTCCAAAAAAGATGACCTCAGTCTTGCTCTCGTTGAGGTTAAGGACATTTTCGCTCAGCCAGGATTTGATCTCTATCAAGCAGTCCATCAACTGCTGTAGTGAGTGTTTGACATTTGCTTTGAGAGGCAGATAGATCTGTACATCGTCGGCGTAGCAGTGGAAGGGAGGTTCATATGTCCTGTTCATATGGCTGAACACAGGTTACACAGTTCCCATGATGCCACTTAACAGCATCTGTGCATTACACACTCTATACTTGACAAATGGCTAAGTCTTTCCACATCCTCACGCTCAAACATATCCTTCACAATCCTGAAGGCTTCAAGCCTAAAGACAGACAAACAACTCATGTGACATCACTATGACATCGTGCATGTCCTTTTCTTAGACTTGACAATGCCGGTCAGAATCACAGTGGATAATATCGACGCTCGTGAACTATTGACAGGAGGGCGGGGGGAGCCTCGCTGCGGGGAAGCAGTGTGTGGACCTCTTTCACCTGTCAGCGCAACTTACATGATGTCGTTTAAACAAATTTAAATAATTGGTTTAAACGTCATAATAATAATGACGACCGTCCATTCTGTGATTCTCCAGAACACACAGATGGCCAGTCCGCCCCAGTGTAGCATATTATTTTCGATGAGAGATGAGCAGATCGCCACTGGGCTTTCAAATAAAGACACAGCCACGCAAAAACTGTGGCATTTGTACAGCTCCTTATGGGTAGGCCTACTGCAATTTGTGAAGTGCCGGCGCGGCAGCAGTGCTTTCCTCCGTGGTGAAACGATTAGCACTGCACCACGGAGGAAAGCGGCAGAAAGTAGCCTGGAGTTAAAGAGAGCGGGGCTGCGTTGCGTGCATGGCTTCATTCTGCAGGTAACGGGGAGTCGCGCTCTGGCGGCGGTCTCGTTAAGGATCCGAAAATACAATTAAAATATTTTGCACACTTATTCCACTTATTCCTAGTATTAGATATTCTTGAACCCCGAGAGCAGGAGAGACTGAAAAGAGTCAAGGCAAGCTTATAAAAGTTAACAGCATTTAATTACACTAAAGATGCGGTGGTTTACAAATGAAATTGCAAGCGGAGACACTCTCCCCATGTCTTGGTCAGCCCAGGTCCGGAGCATGGATCCTTGATTCTTGGCTTGGTCTTCCTGTTGTCATCTGAGGTCTTCTCCTATTGGCCAGCGTCGTCGGGGGGGCGGGTCCAATGCAATTCCTGCCTTTTTTTGTTGCTAAATTACATCCTTCTGGTGTCTGTGGTTATTTAAACATTCCCTGATAAACGTTATTCAGCGTCAATAAATGAGTGCTAATCCCAGTGTGTTTAGTGTACAACATCACATGTCATTTCACCTTCAATTCACGGTTTCAAAACGTTAGCCACATGCTAATGCTAACCGGAAATGAAGGATTTTCAGAATAAAACTGCTTTTAAGCTGACGTAATGTTTAAACTAAATTATGCCATAAAACATTGATTTTAATTTCTAACAATCCCTCCTTTCTCCAGTCTCAGAGTCCCTTCGTGGTTGCCAATTATTAGATATTCTTGAACCCCGAGAGCAGGAGAGACTGAAAAGAGTCAAGGCAAGCTTATAAAAGTTAACAGCATTTAATTACACTAAAGATGCGGTGGTTTACAAATGAAATTGCAAGCGGAGACACTCTCCCCATGTCTTGGTCAGCCCAGGTCCGGAGCATGGATGCTTGATTCTTGGCTTGGTCTTCCTGTTGTCATCTGAGGTCTTCTCCTATTGGCCAGCGTCGTCGGGGGGGCGGGTCCAATGCAATTCCTGCCTTTTTTTGTTGCTAAATTACATCCTTCTGGTGTCTGTGGTTATTTAAACATTCCCTGATAAACGTTATTCAGCGTCAATAAATGAGTGCTAATCCCAGTGTGTTTAGTGTACAACATCACATGTCATTTCACCTTCAATTCACGGTTTCAAAACGTTAGCCACATGCTAATGCTAACCGGAAATGAAGGATTTTCAGAATAAAACTGCTTTTAAGCTGACGTAATGTTTAAACTAAATTATGCCATAAAACATTGATTTTAATTTCTAACACTAGTGTGCCACTGGTTACGGTGCCACGTGCCAATGGTGGCACGCGTGCCAGGGGTTGCCGACCCCTGATATAGGCTGAGTAAGGCAAGGCAAGTTTATTTATATAGCCCCTTTCAACACAAGGCAATTCAAAGTGATTTACAAAAATGTAAGACGTTAAGAGCATTAATAAAGATTTTATAAAATGGCATTTAAAAACACTCATTTAAAAGCAAAGATAATAAAACATGAATAACAAAGGTACATGAATTAAAGTGACAGTGCAGTGTGAGATACACACATCTGAAATGTTTAGGTCTGACTCTCAATCATTGCTAACTTTTTAGCAGAAATAGTTTTCTTTGACCTCACTTTCTTTCTACTTATTTTTTAACTTATCCTTTAGTTATTTCAAGTGTTTCATGCTAAATGAACCCCCCTTTGGAAAATTCTAATCTGCAACCCAATATTCCGAAAATTCTACGGATCCTGGCCATATTTGTGTAGCATAACATTTTTGATTTGCTCTCAGCTAGTTTTGGACCCCATCTGTAACCCCAAGTAAGGTGTGATGATCTTTGTAGTGTAAAAGCAATGCATATAAACAGTAAATATATATAATACTGTGTGTATATATATATATATATATATATATATATATATATATATATGTGTGTATATATATATATATATATATATATATATATATATATATATATATATATATATATATATATATATATATATATATATATACTATCTATATCTCTATATCTACTATAGATATATATATATTATATAGATAGATAATTATAATATATATATATGGGGTTTATGTTTTACTTAAGTGCCCTTCTTCTGTTACCTCTTTTTTACTAGAATGATGCACTTTCTGGCTTAATCTTTGGCTTCACAAAACACGATGTCCCAGAGGCATTTTGGTTTGGACACAGGTATTTTTGGGTCTGTGTGGTGCCAATAACCTGAGGTCAATGCGTTTTGTAAACCTAAATAAGGCTGAAAAATGATTTAAAAAATAAAAGGAGACATTCGGGCTAAGAAGTACGTTAATATAAAACACGTTGTCACCAGGGTGTAAAGGTGATGACAAGTCAGTGTTTCTACAAACGCCAAGTGTTATCTCCAATCTGTGGAGGGTCTGTCAGCAATTTCATTTTTGCTTTACATTTTGTGAGTTCTTCAGAAATGCTTTCAAAGTGTGGTTTTCAGGCCCTTTCTTCAGCTCCACAATCTGGCCCTTAGTGGCAGGATTTCTCAATCACATCTACATTTCACATAATGAAAACCTGCAGCGCCTTTGTTAGTTCATGTGTGCTTAATGTGAAGCGAGGCAGGGGCTCTCGGGGACCGTGCGCTGGATCAATAAACGCTCTGGCATAGGATTCCCGTGCCCCTGGCTCATGCAGAGAGAAAATATATGAAAAACAAAAAAAGCTTGCCAGCTAGCCCATGGGGACTCAGTGTGTGTATTTAGTCTAGCTCCTGATGTCCTTCAGTGGTTTCGGTTCAAAGCACGGTGAGTATGAGCCAAAAGCAACTGTGAAACTGGCCCCTTGATCACAGTGGCGTTGCCTTTGATTGAATTTAGAATTCAGTGGTGGGCCGAAATCCCAGTCATGTCCAATTTCCCACTTATATGAGGTCCAGTTTGGATGAAGAGAGTAAAGTGATAACTTTGCCCTGAGCATTGTCTCTCAGGCGTCACACAAGCGTTGGGGTTTCCCACACAGACCCAGGTATATTAACGGCCGCCCAAGTATATTTCACGACCAATTTAGGTTTGTTTCTTTTGTGGTTTTTTTAATAATTCTTTTTTTTTTAAATTTTTTTTATTCGTCCGCGACCACGACGCCATCTGCGATCGATTAACGTGTGGAAAATGATCCCTCGCTCTACGCCTCCTGTACCCAGTCCCGGACTGGCCATCGGGAGGACCGGGGGGTTTCCCGATGGCCTGGCCTGTTAAGTGGCCTGCCTCACACAGGGTGACTGGCTGTCTACATGATGTGGCCTGCCGACATGGTCACTGTCATACAGATCATAAATCAAAGCCGTTGATTGGTCTCTGTGTGTCATTCAAGCTCGGGATAACCTCAGCTCAGGTGAGGTAAAGGACTCTCTGAGTGTTTAGATAGTTAACTTAGTCTAAGTCCTCAGTGGGTCTCAAACGGTTTGGTCACCATTTATGTAAACACATATTTCCATTTGAGGGTGTCAGTGTTTTTTCATATTGGAAATGGTATGTTATTGGTTATGGCCATGATTTTATGGTTATTGAAATGTATACAGTTCTGTTTCATATAGGTGTTCCCATAGATCTAGTCTCTTTATTTTCCCCTCAAAATGCACCAGATTGATGCATTTAACTCCAACATTAAAAAATAAATCTAACATGTGTCCATATGTTTATTTGTGGGTAGTAGATTTAAACTATAGGGCTATCACTATGAGCCCTGCCTGTACCTGTTCGCTCTGCCATCGCGTGAAGGGTCTGCTAACAAGCGACCAACAGAAAGGTTAATGTTAATGTTGTTGCACGTCACAAAGGCACGTCACCTCAACCCCCACCCCCCCCCCACGCTACCACCACCCCCCCAAAGTATATTTCAGATCTGTGGGAAACACTGAGCGTTATTGGTAAAGGTTGTAAAGGGATTTACCTGCTGCCCCTGTGTTTCACCTCCCCTCCCCAGCTGTTTCTTGTCTTGTGATTACCCTTGTGTGTATTTAGTCTTGCGTTCCCTAGTGTTCTCTGTGAGTTTGTCATCGTTTTTACCTTGGTTTGGTTCCTGATCTCATGTTTTGGATGTCCCTCGTCTGCCCTCCTGTGTCTTCTAAGTGTTCCTGCTTTGTTTTATAGTTTTGTTTGCTACTTTTACTTTTGTTCAACCTCGCCTGCTGTTTGTTTTGTACCAGTTTTGATATAATAAAGCTCGCTTTTTGTTTATATTCCTATTTCCGAATCCCCTGTTTTTGTACTGCGTTTGGGTCCTGCATCCTTACCCTCCCCGTGACAGTACGAACTCACCAAGATGGACCTAGCAGACCTTTTGATGATGATCTTTATGATTTATCCTACAATCTTTTGTGCATTCTTGGAGACCGTAGGCTCCAGCTCCTGTTCCTTCGGAAACCCCGCCGACACCTTCTCCTATTCCATCGGGGGTCCCGCCGACTCTTCCTCCCGTCATGTCAGGGGACCTGCCTACTCCTGCTCCCGTCCCCCTGTCGACTCCTGCTCCCAGCGCTCCCACTGTCCTCCAGGATTGCATCTAGAAGGGTCCCGCTGCTGTCCTCCAGAGGGGTCCCGCCGCACACCAGATGGGTCCCACCGCCCTCCAGGCCATCCTCCAGAGGGGTCCCGCCGCCCTCCAGGCCGTTCCCTGCCGCGGCCTACGCCCTTGACGCGGACTCTGCCCATGCTCAGCCACTGCCATCTGCCCCAGAACCCCCCCTACGGAACCACTCTCAATCTCTCTCTGCACGGACCACAGCACATCCTCCCAGACCAGAACATCTCATCACCCCCTCCATATCAATTCGTTTTTACTTCTTACAATAAACCTACAAACATCACACTGTTGTTGCGTGGTCCCTGCTAGTGAACCGAGCACTTTGTACAGACATTACTCACACAGTGGGTAATGTTGTACACCTCCATAATCTTCAGTGTGGTTAACTATCAATCAAAACTTCAAAACACCTTGTCCTGGACATAGTTTATACAGTATAAACAATATAAACTGTATAAACTGGGACCGAAGTCCGGGTCTCCAGAAGAAATTGAACAAGCAGCCCTCTTCATCAAATACTGTTACGTTACATCAAGGTACCCCATGGACAGACTGCCTTGGCTGCTGAATTTGTCGCCCTTTGGCCATCAGATCTGAGGACGCTGATTGGCTGAATTTATGTTGTGGTTGCATAGTTTTCAGGTAGCAACGGTCAGCCATTGGATTGCTGCTGCACTTGCTGGGGTACTTTTCTCAGCGCCCCAGACAAGACAGGGTAATGAAACTGTAATGATGCTTCAGATTTTGTACATTAAAACATTATTGTACATACATTCTGAGGATTTAAAATCAGTGGCAGTTCTAGCTGATATGGTGCCCTGAGCGGTGCACCTTAAAGGGCCCATGTCATGGCCATTTCCACTGATCATAATTACATTGTTGAGGTATACTAAAATAGATTTATACTGTGCAATCTTCCAAACTCACATTGGTTTCGCATACAGCATCTCTGTGAAGTATGTGTATTCAGCAGTATTCACTCTCTCCACTAAACGACTCGTTGGAGCTCTTGCCCCCCCCCTCCCTGTGAGCCTAGTGTGCTCCGATTGGTCAGCTCGGCCACTCTGTTCTGATTAGTCAACCACCAGAGAGGCTCCGCCCATGTCTAACAGTGCTTTTTTCGGCTCGCTCTCGGAACATCAGTCTTATAATGGCGTCGGTACAGCCGTATATTTTATACGCTAACTAACCGAACTGTACCTACAACTGTTGTTATAGAAGAGTGTGACGGCCCCAGGGCCTTTGTGCAGGTGTGTTGCAGGTCTTACGATGGGGTGGAGCTGAAGAGGCTAATCAGCGCGATCACGGACACCTGGCCGGAGCCGAGGTGCTATTAAGCCCAGCTGCCCGGAGTCACACGGCGGCCCCTGTCTCTCTCCAAAGCGGCTGCAGAAAGACGAACTCGGCGATCCTCTCCCCTCGACCACCTATCTCTGCATTTACCACAATAAATGTGCCGTGATTTTGTAAACTCGTGTATGTCTCCTTGTCTTTCCGTTGTGGCCTACGAGCCGGTCATAACAAAGAGTAAGTTATTTTTACCTGTAATAAACTACTACTGTTTGATGAGAAATCAAATCATGGTTTGCTATATATGAATGATAGGAGCAAATAATTCAGGGAAGAAAGGATAGGCCTACTAAGTATTTCCATTAAACTTTATTTTTAGAAATGTACAAAATGAACATAAATATACATATATACACGGTATATCATCAATTCCTCCCCGTTGTCGGCATCTTGCCTATCGCAGCCGGGGCTTTTTAGGACGATGCATCAGTGTGGTAGTCCCGTCATGTATTGTCCAGCAGGATCTGGCTGGACGAAATCAAATGCAAATCACAAAATATTAGAGAAACTTAGTTGTTTTAGATTCGTTAGTAGTAGTTGTGGTAGGAGTGTGGATCTATCTAATCCATCTATCTAATGAACACAGTAAGCTTGCCAGCTAATATGCTAACCTAGCTTTGTTTACTTTGGTAGCTAACACGATATGAACGCTAGCTCGGAGGAACGGCAACTATAATGTAGTGTAATAAAACTACTATGAACAAAAGCTAGTGGTTCATATTAGGCTAGCAATAACGTGTTTATAATTGCAATCTTATACGGGTAGTCTGCTACGTTCGGTCATTCATTGTAACTGGCATGAATACATTGTTTTGCGCTAGCATGTATAGCTAGCCTCGTTAGCTATACATGCAGTATACATGTACTGTCACAATGTACGGTAAATCACCCGGAGTATACTGTATGAGTATTCCGTGTGTGACTGCAGACATTCTCCTGCCATGACAAACATGTAAGGCCATCTGCTGACATTGTAGTTGATATATTTAAACGCTAGCAACGTCGTTAGCCCAGTAAGCTGGGCTTGTTTAGTGTAATAAAACCACTATGAACAAAAGCTAGTGATTCATATTAGACTAGCAAGAACGTGTTTACAATTGCAATCTTATATGGGTAGTCTGCTACATTCATTGTAGCTGGCATAACAAAAAAAAAATCCCGAGCAAACCCATATCTAGCTCCGTTGGTTAGCTCGGTAGCATACACGCTACGCCAGCTATAATGTAATTACGTTTCGTGACTGACCGTACGGCAAATCACCCGGAGTATACTGTCTATGAGTATTTCGTGTGTGAATGCAGACATTCTCCTGCTATGAGATACATGTATGCAAGGCCATCTGCTGATATTAGAGTTGATATATGGAAACGCTAGCAACTTAGTTAACACAGTTAGCACTGTGTCAATGGCTTAGCAGTCAGACACAGTTTACACATTTAAACAGTCTTGTTTGATAAATACACAAATAACAATGCAAACTTACAGGTTGTGTACCCGAATCTTCCCCTGCTCCAAACGGTCCAAACAAACTAGGAATAGCATCGTCCTTCAGTTTCAAATGCTGTGCATATCCGGCCTCAAACTGGACAATGTTTTGGAAGCTTTCGTCTGTGAAATGCCGCGCACACAGTAACGTTCTCCGAACCTCTGAAGGAACAGTGTTAAAAAGAAATTTCAACCACTGACTTCGTCGTGGTTCTTCCGTCGGTAGGACAAACAGCTCAGATTTCTCCACACATTTCAGGAAACAGGTCCTTGGCATTGGCATGACTGGATCGATTGTGAACTGAACCAGAGCTTCCAACAGTAAATGTTAGGCTGGCAGAGGGTGCGGCCAGCGCCGCTGGGTGTGACCATAGCTCTTCCGGATTGGTCCATTTTGTTCCGGGTACCGCATGACATCATATGGTACCCGGAAGAATCAAATGGACAGTGACGTATCTCCAACGAGGCCTAACTGTGTTAGAGTTTTACTCGCTACAGGGTGTACTTTGAGGGTTTTGACTCTGCACACCGTTTACATGCATAAAAACCTTCATAACACACAAGGGGACAGGTAATAACCGGAAAAGCATGACATGGGAGCTTTAAAAATTATAGGTTATATGAATAAATAAAAAGTGCATCCAATTCAGAATGAAATAACTATATTGCACACATTTCTCCAACACACAAATAGAGCAATATGTACAATCAAAATAACTACACAAATTAAATAACAATATCAGAAAATAAACATGAATATAAAAGTAGTAGGAAACATACAACAAGTCCTCCAACAAATACGACCAAATAGATTGATTGTTCAAGCAGCTTATTACGACCTATAGTCACGTTTTAAAGTTTAGCACCTCTAGTGGTCTTGTAAGAAACAACAATTTGCGGAATATGGGCTGATGCTCCCGTTGATTGCAGACGCTCCGGTGGGTCATATATTCACAAATAACCGTCTCTGAAAAATCCTAAATTGTAGGATAGTTTGGCCATTAAAATGCTTTTTGATTCGATTTCTAGCGAGAAGTGTATATTGTACTTTTAGAATCTACTTCCAGTGGATGTGTAGGATCTATAGTTTGATAGATATTACGAAGATTATTTGAGGTCTAGCCAGGAGAATGTGAATATACTACGTCTTTCCCCCTATTCATTTCTATTGACCAGCGTCCATGTCAAGTTAGTGTCAACCCTCACGGGGTGAAAACAGTATTTCCGGTCTCGAAGTTTTCATAGTAAAACTGGAAGTATTCCCCTCACTGTCAAATGATTTTACAGTGATATCTGCAGTACTCATCAACTAAAAAACATCAGTTTATCGTTGTTAAGGCGAGACACGGCAGGCAAAAAACGTTTTTCATGCACTGGTCAATTTTGAGATTTTGTGCTATTTTGATTCCATAACATGTTTCCTTTCAGGCTTTTGGAAGAAAAACCTACAAAATACACATTTAGATGTTTATTTTACTATAGTTTGTCTATTTGCGTCTGTCGATTTCTCCTAAATTCTCCAAAAGTTAGCATTCTAACGTAACATAAAGTACCGCGACCGCTGTTTGCACCATGTAATCACTGGTATAGTTGGAAATCTCCGTCTCTCCTGCACAAACTCATCGGATCCAAATATGGTCATTCCCTTTGTATCAGCAACCAATCGTGAAAGTACAAAGGGGTCTTAAACCAAAAAACGAAATCTCATTGACAATTTCTGACAACGTGATTCGTTCAGATGCGTCACGTGGTGTGCTAACACTTCCTGGTTTAGCTTTCCGCTGGAAATTAAAATCTCAAAATGGCAAAAGAACAGCGAAAAAAACGTTCTCACAGAATACGACAACAATTGTCACTTGCACGAAGCAAGGTTAGACAAAAAACAAATGACCCTGATCATGAAATACCTTCACGGAGTGCGTCGATGTGCAAGCTGTCATCCAAAGAACAGGAGGGTTTAGGTAGCACCACACTGAGAAACTGAGACACGAAACTGTGTCTCAGGGCTTCTTAACATTTAAAAACCTATGAATGTGTCATACCCACTTAATGGGAAGAAACTCAGCTAACTGACGATACGAACAATTTTTACCGAAAACAACCACAAGTCTCACAAGAAGCGTCTAAATGAGCCCTGAGCGAAAAAATGCTAACACACTTAGCACATAACTCTAGGTATAAGTACTAGGGCTGTCAGTCGATTAAAATATTTAATCGCGATTAATCGCATGATTGTCCATAGTTAATCGCGATTAATCGCAAATTAATCGCACATTTTGTTTCTGTTCTAAATGTACCTTAGAGGGATATTTTTCAAGTTTTTAATACTCTTATCAACATGAGTGGACAAATATGCTTTATATGTTTGTTTATTATCATTTGAACAATGACAAATACTCTCATGAATATTAAACACAACAACCTCTGAACATTACAAATATTCGCCTCAATTCAACCTGGAACCTCTCTCATACAATAATACAACTGTGTGTGTGTGTGTGTGTGTGTGTGTGTGTGTGTGTGTGTGTGTGTGTGTGTGTGTGTGTGTGTGTGTGTGTGTGTGTGTGTGTGTGTGTGTGTGTGTGTGTGTGTGTGTGTGTGTGTGTGTGTGTGTGTGTGTGGACACTGTGATGGATCGTTGGAGCTATGTGCAGCTCAAGGCATATATGCTCGAACGGGAGCTGCCTGGACGCTGCAATCATGTTGCGTGCACTATCCATGCTGAGTGTGCTGACTTTTCGTACAATGTCCCACTGTCTGGCTACCTGCATAAAGTCAAGTGCTCGGCGCAGTTGTCGGCGAAATGTCGCTCCTCTGTTTTCATTGAAACAGCTCCTTATATCCGTTAGCGCAGCTAGCTAGCACCAGATGCTAACAACAACAACTACACGTAAGGTGTGCCTCGCCCACGCCACACATACACACACCCTCCCGGTCCTCCCGATGGCCAGTCCGGGCCTGCCGGTGAGCGTGGAAGTGTGGTCTGCCACAAGCGGGCGGCAGGAGCGGGGCTGTCAGCATCAGCTTGTAGATGGTATTTTAAACTCGATGCGCTCTGAAACTACGGGGCGGCCGAGGACAAAAAATACACATGCGTTAATCGCGTTAAAATAATTAGTGGCGTTAACGCGTTATTAATGCGTTAACTTGACAGCCCTAATAAATACCCTTATTACATATTGGAGCTGCACAAACAAGATATCGATTAGCAAGCTGAGATTCCAGATTCTAGGGGTATAAATATCATCACTGAGCGATCAGAACTCGCGACAGGGGAAGCAAACACAGACATCACAACACAGAGCTTTACGGAGCAAAAACGGGACATTGTCATACCGTTGCTGTTGTTCTGATCAAAAGTTGTGTTCAATGGCATTAAAATAATAAAAACGCTGCTGAAGGTTAATCCATAGGTTAATCCAATGTGTCTGTGTCACTTTGAAATGATTACTGATAATCCATCGTCATATTTATGGCAAAAACTGAGTTTTCATATATAGCTATTATGATAGGTACGAGAGTGTATGACAGCTTCCGGTTTTGGGCATTCTGGCTGTGCATCACTCTATTCACCAATGGGTAACGTTTAGATGGATTTTAGGAACTTCCCCTCGATTTTATTGGCTCTAACGGTTAAAAAGAGATATCAAACATCAAAATCGACCGATGGGTTCCAGAGATATGGAAAATGCACCCAAATGACCCCAGAAGTGGGTTTCTTTTTCCAAATCTCTCTAAAAAGGTCAAATTTCACTTGTTTTGCATCAATCTTGATACAAGGTACTTATTATATGTTATAGTTTGGATTCCTAAAGCTTTTAGTCTACTATCCCATCATTCAAGGGTGGTTTTCACTATAAATAATGGTTTTGTTTTGGACGGACACTATGTTCAATCTGAATTTACTTTCAAATAAAAAAAATCTATATTGATTCTGACTGTTCTACATCCAACTCACAGGTTTATCATTGCTTTGAGAATTTTTTTTATTAATTTACCCCTTTTAGAAGTGAAGTTATAGTCATTTGTTCTGGGAATGTCATTTTCGAGCCTGAGACCTGAAAAACAGGCTCAGGGCTTAAAGGTCCCATGTCATGGCCATTTCTGCTGATCATAATTCCATTGTTGAGGTCTACTAAAATAGATTTATATTGTGCAATTTTCCAAACTCACATTGGTTTCTCATACAGCATCTCTGTATAGTATGTGTATTCACTCTCTGTCCTAAACGGCTTGTTGGAGCTCCTGCCACCCCCCCCTCCCTGTGAGCCCAGTGGCCGTCTGTGAGACACACAGACTCACAGCCTCGCCGCGTCCCGCCGCCTCAGGCTGAGAAATCGGCGGAGCTGCAGCTGAGAAAAGATTGAGTGTGTGTGTGAGGAAGTACGCGGATTGGTCCATTTGGACCATTCTGCGGACTTAACGTAACGGACCAATCCGCGGAGCCGTTACGTTACGCCACTATACCCAAATGCGTCACTGTACCCAGGAAGAAAAAGAGAAATCTCCAACGAGGCTTTTCTGTGTTACCCCTAGATTCCACCGGGTCCGTCTGCGGCGCGTCACGGCTGTGCCGCGGCGCTCACAGCGATCGCGGCCACTCTAGTCAATGGGTGCTATTCCACCACACGCTGCGCGTTACGGCTCAGAAGCGTCCCAGAGCGTCCCAGAAGTGTCTCGGCGCAGGGCTCCTCTAAAATTAGGATGAATCCTATTTTTGACGCGACGCAGCCGTAACGTAATGTCGGGCAAGCAGGAAGTGGAACTGCTGAAACAACTTCAAAACATTCATCTGCTACTCAGTAATATGTATCTAATATCTAATATATATCATTCCAATAACTTGTATATAGACTCGTACTGCACTATTCCACATGCTCACTTTATTTTATAACTATTTTTCTTTTTGTATTGCTCTTGCTATCTGTATTGTTATTATGTTGCATTGTTGGAGAAGCCTGTGACATAAGATTTTCAACAACATAATTACTCTGTAGCTATGTCAGTTTGACAATAAAGAACCTTGAACCTTGAACCTTGTTCAGAGCATATATAGCCAACCCAGTCTCACTGCATTTCGTGTTATAGTCACAAAATTAATTTAATCTATTGATTCGTGTTCACCAACACGATTTTCGCATTTATTTCGTGTCACACAGAACGATTTTAAAAGCAATGTATTTCTATTGGTAGTATGTCTCGTGCCTGCATCACGTCTTGTTGTCCGGTCGGGTCTTGGAAGACCAGAAGCTGTGTGGTTCATAAAAACATTTTCTTACTCAATATCTTACCCTAAGCCTAACCCTTTTATTTTAAATCGTATAATGTCGGAGTTTTTTTGCCGTCCGCGAGGAAAATAAATGGGGCTCAGAGCCTCAGAATACTGAAATCTGTATTTTTTGTCATCTTTTTTTCCTTCTAATTTGTTATTATTTGGTGCAGGCACGAAACATACTACCAATAGAAATACATTGCTTCTAAAATCGTTCTGTGTCAGAATACTTAAATCTGTAGTTTTTAAATCTGTTTTTCCTTCTAATTTGTTATTATTTACATTGCTTTTAAAATCGTTCTGTGTGACACGAAAGAAATGCGAAAATCGTGTTGGTGAACACCAATCAATAGATTAATTTCGTGACTATAACACGAAATGCCATGAGACTGTGTTGATATAGCATATATATATATATATATACACACACACAAACTAATTTTGCAGACCCTATCCCTCCGTAGTCTTTCAAGTAGGTGGAGAAATGCCAGCGTTCTCCTCCGGTTTACAGGCACTGTGTAAATTATATATATAGAATAATTATGATGATGAATGCATTTTTTTACCACTAAAATACAGCAACACATCTTTGATTCATATCGTTTATAACTGGAATATTACAGTTATTATTAACTTTGTCTGTACAAAGTAGCCTGTCCAGGAAATATGCCCAAATCAACAAAACTGTTGAAAAACTGCGAGCCGGCAGGCAAGACTCTCCGCTTCTGAAATGCTTCTGAAACGCGCCTGGTAGGGTATGACGCCGGAGGAGGCCGGACCAAAACCGCGGCGCAGCCGTAACGCGGCGCAGCCGTAACGCGGCGCAGACGGACCCGGTGGAATCTAGGGGTTAGAGTTTTACTCGCTACAGGGTGTACTTTGAGGGTTTGTGACTCTGCAGACCGTTTACATGCATAAAAAGCTACATAACACACAAGGGGACAGGGAATAACCAGAAAATAAACAAGAATTTTGAACCTGGCTTTATCCAATGTTCAGATTTGTGTTCCTGAAATGTATTAAAATGTGCGCATATTTAATGAGATTATGGCTCGTTTGCATATTTAAACATGCTATTTCAGAAAACTTGTAATACAAAAAACAATTGTCTTAATGCAAGTCATTAACTGGAGAAATCTCTAGCTGATATCTTTAAGTAAAAAAAAATACCCTATTCACCTGTAGTGTCTTGCCTTAATTACACAACATTAATTGGTTTAAATTGTGTACAATGCTTTTGTGTTTTTCCCTTTCGATTCTGAGACACATTTCTTTTTTCAGAGGTTTTGATAGGCGAAAACATCTAACTACCCATAATCCTCAGCTATCGTTGAAGCTCGGTGATTGGATGTTTTAGCCGCAATCACATAATTGCATTGTAATACACGGTTCGGCTGCATTAAATATTACACATCTGCCGTAGTTCTTTATTTATAGAGCCCTGATTAGAAGACCTTTGGACAAACTGGAAGAAATGCCGCCGAAACTGAATACGTGACGTGGATCATAAATATATCAGCAATTACACATCTTCAATGTCTTTTCACACAATACGTCTCCTTGCAGTATCAATACTAATTTGGCTGACTTTTATATTTTGATCAAATTGGTAGATAGGCTATATTTACACCATAACGGTGCACAGCTGAAAGAAAGGGACTTGTAGTTTTTAAAGATATTACTGATTTTCTTTGAATTAAAGGTGCGGTAGGTAAGTTTGAGAAACCGGCTCGAGATCGCTAGAATTTGAAAATACACAACCGGAGAAAATCTGCCACTTCCTTACAGAGCCCCTCCTCCAACACACACGAACGCGCACATGACCAATGAGGGCACGAGATAAGTTTGTGCACAGATGGAAGGCTGACAGGCAGGTAGGCCATCCAGTCATTTTAGCCGGGCCGGCTAAAATAATTGGTCGTGCTTTTTACAGTACTACGGCTTCCACAGATGACATTTTTGTATGGATTTTTTGTCAAAGCACTTAAGATATTCATTGCTATCGGGATGTTAAGAGCATTCCATGGAATATAAAAAAAAATTGTATCTCGAGCCGGTTTCTCAAACTTACCTACCCCACCTTTAAAGAGTGTAAATACTGCAACGCACTCTCTTCAGTCTGCGTACAAATGACACGACTTTACACATTGGAAATGCGTGCAATAGATACGCAGAAGTCCGATTTTGCGTGCATATGATACGCTATCATTCCCAGAGTGGCGAAGTCCCTCCCACTTACTTCCGGGGTATGGGACCTTATTTCGGAAAAATTATGCATTGAAGTCAATGGGGAGAGAAAACTTATCTTTCGATCCCGTTTGAATTGTGCCATGAATTACACATATGATGTTTGTCAATCTTAAAAAATCATTTCCATGTCAAAAAAGTCACAGTTTGTCGTAAAACTGTTGAAATATAAGACTATGAAAAATACGTAACTAGAAAGACTACAAATCCCAGAGTCGCGTAAGTGATGTCACAATTGTTTACCTCCACCATTCAGATACCTAAGATCAGCGCCATATAGATATAATCTATCTATATGGCGCTGGCTAAGATAAGATAACTTTAACAAGATGCCTGTGTGCTTAGTACCAGGTTGTTATTATACCAGCAATGGGTCTTGCTCGTTCTTTTGCTTCCCGTCTGATGAAACGACCAGGAGTGGCTTGATCAAGTTAGCTACCTAGCTAGTAGCTAGCACGTTAGTTAGCATTACAGCCTTGTCATTTTTATTAGCCTTAACATGAAGTAACATTAAGTAACCCAAAATGTTAAACAGTAAGAGTAGTAGTCATATTTCGTGAACCCTTTGAATAGTACTGTCACTGGTGTGATCATTCTATAATACACCATTTAATTCCGGGGGAGAAATGCTAACGCTAACGTTAGCATCGGCGATCTTTTCTACTTCATGCTATCTGCACAAATGGTTGACATTAAACATTAAAACGACCAGGCAGTTCAGAGAGAATCAAAGGAAGGCAGGCAGGCAGCTTTGCATGACATTCTTCAGGACGTGTTTCATTGTGGTGATAGTCAATCGTTTGTTGACAAGACAGTAGTGACGGCCATCTTGGTGACGTGTGTGGTTGACCAGAGATGTAGTTCATTTAGCGTTTCACACAAACAAATGTGTTACTTCACAGTTTTACGACACATTTTTTTTTTTTTTACTTGCAAAATTATCTTTTAAATTGACAAACATCATATGTGTAATTCGTGGCACAATTCAAACGGGATCGAAAGATAATCTTTCTCTCTCCATTGACTTCAATGCATAACTTTTCCGAAATAAGGTCCCATGGGGCTCAACCGGAAGGGGAGGGACTTCGCCACTCTATGGAGATCTGAGGCCGAGTTTTGCGTGCATATGATACTCCCACGTTACGTTTGTTATGAATGTATCTTAAATATGTTTATTTTCTACATATCTTTGCCATTTATTGTCTTGCTTATAATAATGATAATAGTCATTTATAAATATCATTTTAGAGCACACATTTGAAATCGAGAATTGGGGCTGTAATTTCGCCAGCTGTTACTCTCATGAGCGAGGCAGAAAATAATAGTTGTATCATGCCAAAAAGCTGCTGTGTCGTTTATTGCACCTCAAACATTCAAACAAATCCAGAGTTACGTGTTTCTGTACTTCCTCTAAGAAGAAAGGACAGCAGAAGAGCTCTGTGGCTTCAGGCTTGATCGCCGTTCAAATGACAGCGTTGGTTTCCCCAAAAGTGGGCGGGGCTGTAAGTGACGTCGATTTTACTCTCATCTATTATTCAAAACCATTCTATTTATTCTAACGTAAATTACATGCCAGTGTTTTATCTTTTTATTTATTTGTTTTTATTTTAAATCGTATAATGTCGGACTTTTTTGCCGTCTGTGAGGAAAATAAATGGGGCTTAGAGCCTCAAGATACTGAAATCTGTATTTTTTTTATCTTTTTTTCCTTCTAATTTGCTATTCTTTTCTAAATAACACACTGTTATTTACTCAACAATAACACACAATTATCCTTGTTTTTATTTATTCGTTTAATTCTATAATCTTGGGCTTTATAGCCGTAAATGAAGTCACCGGAAACAGACGTCGGCCTATAAGGGACATTTCGAGCGATACACACCACACACCCACTGAACTGATTACCCAAGATCCTCAGCTTGAAGCTCGTTGATTGGATGTTTTAGCCACAATGCACGTTGGGATATGGTGTTAATGATATCCGAAAAAAAATATCAGAGTTTAGGATGGCCGAAGACCAGCTATCGTTTGGGACTCACTGGGTTTGTCAACGGGACCGTTGACAAACCCCGTAATTAATCTTCAAGCTCTGGGATTGGATGTTGGAGTGGCAGTGCGCCAAGGTTACGCCAAGCGTCAAAGTTCTTTGAAATGGAACGAAACCACGGCAGACTATTCAAAACTGGACTCGAACGCCCCCCCAGAACTACACATGCTGGCTATTGTGTTTCGCAAGATGTTCTATGGCACGTCTCTGCTGGGAATTGTAGTTTTAAAAGACGTTTTCGTTTTTCCCAAAATTAGAAGTTGACAGTATTAAACTGTGTACAGCCCTGGAGGTTTAGGCGATAGGAAACAAATTGGTGTGTACAAATTTAAAACATGTAATTAATAAATGGGTGAAAATCGCTTGAGTCCATAATGGGCAACATTAATATATACCCACATGACAGCTCATTGTTACTTTGTAATTCTACACCACTACAATTCAGAGGTTAACCTATTTTTACTCCACTACATTTATTTTAGTTACTTTGCAGATTCTGATTAATGAGTTGAAATATAAACAACCCTTAAAGCAGAATTTAGTTACACCTGAGTAAAATTCAGGGAAAGGTGATTGTCAAGTGCCCACAACCAGGAGAGATATTTGATAGTTGGTGCTTGAGAAGACTAAACATTTATCTGCAGATCTCTATAAAGTATATTCATTACTCGTTATTCTCTACTAATAGTTAATTAAAAACTGTATATAATGGCTATTTTGCACATCCCTTTCTAGATTTCAAGATTTTCAAAGGTTTATTGACATATATACAAAACTACGGTGTAGTTATGTAATGAATGAAAAACTTGGGTCACAGGTTCCTCAACAGTGCATTATAAGACATCTATCAATATGTGTGTATACCTCCACCATTAAACTGTCATATTCTGCACATTTCTTATTCTATCTACATACATAAGAGTATAATTAATGTGTATAATATCAGTTAAAATAAGTGCTTCAACATAGTTAACATTGCAGGAAAGCAATATATTAGACGTTAAGTACTTTGTCAGGCTTAATATTTATTTGTAAATACCCCCAAAGCTTTTTTCTTATTTAAAAGAAGACCTTAACCTAAAGTATTCTTTAATGTGTTAATAAAGGTTAATTAGTTTGTCTGTTTTGCACATCCTCATATTAATATCTTTGTACATCCAGCACTAAACTGTTTTATTGTAGAGATCACTTACAGTATCTTCTTGATTTTTTATATTCTATATTTCTATCATTGACCTTCCGCTGCAACTCTTACTACTTTTAAATCCAGGCTGAAGACTTTTCTTTTTGCCGCTGCTTTTAATTGAACTATTCACATCTTAAACTGCACTGTAACTTTTAACTTTTATCCATGTATTTTTTCTTTTAATGTTTATTTTATTATCTTTTCTTTTTAATGACTGATTTTAAATGCCATTTTCATAATGTCTTCCATTTTTGTAAAGCACTTTGAATTGCCTTGTGTTGAAAGGTGCTATATAAATAAACTTGCCTTGGCTTGCCTTACTTTCCCCCTATGAAAGTATGTACTCTTAATATTTTTTTCATCAAATAACATTATTCAACAAAAATGACATTATTCACAAGGTACACACAGCATACTATTAATAACTTTGTATTATTAGTGTAGGACACTTATGAACAGTGACGTGCAGTCAGGGGAGGCAGGGGAGGCAGAGCCTCACCTGTCATACTCCAATGTAACGGAAAAACAACTAAAGAAAAACTAAATAGTAATAATAATAAAATGTCTCCACTGATCTGTGTTGTAAGTGTGATTTATGTATGATTCCAATCGCTTTTTATAGTCAAAATCAGCAAATTTGCCGAGCTCCGCTACGGGAGCAATGAGAAGTGAGGCAGGGACGAGTTCTGCCTCTCGTAAGCCCACAGTAACTGGCTGGAGCACGGGCACTAATTTAGCGCGGGCACTTATTTTGTGAGCGCGCTCAAGCCAGTTACTGTGGGGTAAGGTGAGGCACAGATGAGCTCTGCCTCACCTCAGAATGCGTCACCCCACAGAAACTGGCTGGAAAGCAGGCCCTAAGCGCATGCCTGTTACCATCTCACTGTAGGTCACCAATGTAATGTTTGTAGATCCCTTTATTATATTTATTCTCGCCATCCATAGTCTCTAAATAACTTATTTCACGTATATATGATATTTAGGCTCGCTGGTCTCATCATACAACGGCAATGAAAAAAGCACCAGGGGAGGCAGCCATAACCTCTGCCGCACTGAAGGGGGCGCACGTGAGCCCACAGGTTCTTGTTGCTACTGTAATTCTACGCAGAGACGGTAGACGCAAACAACAAACTAGACTTTTGAAACTACAGAAAGATAAGGAGGACTTTTACAAAAAAGTAATAGAGATTGTTGTCCAGAAGGATAGCATGGACTTCATCTTCAAGTCAAGGTAAGACCACATTTGTAATGAAAATGGGATCTTACTAAGAAAGAACAATCCAATATTTAGATTTTGGGTATCCTTTTGTTGAACGGTCTGTTTAAAATGAATCGAAGCATCAGACTAAAAAAGCTTTTGAAAATAACCGAATATTTCGATTAAGGTCAAAATATAATATTTGTAAATCTGACTCAGTGAGTCAGTGCCTCACCAGCCATGAACCTCACCGCACGTCACTGCTTATGTATGTATAACATCTGAAGATGTGTAGTTTTATTCATGTTTTTACATAATTTTACAGGATATTGCTATACTATTTCTCATGTTTTACTTCTACACATTAATATCTGATTTGTAAAACATCACAGACAGAAAGGTATATCCGTCATTTAATGGTAAGCTACTGAAATTGTGATTCCACAGATGTGTCTTCCATCACCCAAATCCCCTGACTATTCTCTCAACTCAGTATGTACATTCTTATATTCAAAGAAAATCAGTAATATCTGATAGGGTTTTTGACTCTGCAGACCGTTTACATGCATAAAAACCTTCATAACACACAAGGGGACGGGTAATAACCGGAAAAGCATGACATGGGCCCTTTAAAGCTTTAATTTCAGTATGCACAATGTAGGCCTATTACTTTTTCAGAATAGGAACTGTTAGAACAACAACACAACTTCCTACACTAATTATTGGCATAACATATCTCACAAAAGATGGGCTACAACATATCAGTACTAGGGTTGCAACGGTTCACAGAATTCACGGTTCGGTACGTTCCTCGGTTTGGGGGTCACGGTTCGGTACGGGTTCGGTACAACAAGAAAAAAAATAATAATAATTCCAGGTTTGTTGGTATTTATTTTTGAACAGTAGTGCAAGTTTCAGTATAAAAATAAGGAACTCTATGCCATGTTTCCGGCTCCAGAACCGGCCCACACAGCCATGATCCAGGTTTCAGTTCCGGTCCCCACAGCCATGGTTCCGGCTCCAGAACCGGCCCATACAGCCATGGTTCCTGCTCCAGAACCGGACCTTACAGCCATGTTTCCGGCTCCAGAACCGGCCCACACAGCCATGGTCCAGGCCTCTGTACCGGCCCCAGCAGCCATGGTTCCGGCTCCAGTACCGGCCCCAGCAGCCATGGTCCCTGCTTCAGAACCGGAGCTTACAGCCATGTTTCTGGCTCCAGAACCGGTCCACACAGCCAAGATCCAGGCTTCAGTTCCGGTTTCCACAGCCATGGTTCCGACTCCAGAACCGGCCCACACAGCCATGGTCCAGGCCTCTGTTCCGGCCCCAGTAGCCATGGTTCCAGCCCCAGCAGCCATGGTTCCAGCTTCAGTATTGGCCCCAGCAGCCATGGTTCCGGTCCCAGTTTCGGCCCCTGCTGCCATGTTTCTGACTCCAGTTTCGGACCCAGTACTGGCTCTCCGGGCCGACGCCAGCTCCCCGTGTCCTGTCGGCGTACCGGCCGACTCCAGCACCTCGTCTCCTGTCGGCGTACCGGCCGACGCCAGCTCCCCGTGTCCTGTCGGCGTACCGGCCGACTCCAGCACCTCGTCTCCTGTCGGCGTACTGGCCGACTCCAGCACTTCGTCTCCTGTCGGCGTGCCGGCCGACTCAAATCCTCTCTCAAGTCACCTCTCAAGTCTCCTCTCGAGTCTCCTCTCGAGTCTCTTCTCGAGTTCCCTCTCAAGTCTCTTCTCAAGTCTCCTCTCGAGTCTCTTCTCGAGTCCCTACCCAATGTCCTGGTCCGTTGGAGGTTCCGCTGGGGGTCCTGCCAACTCCATGTCCTGTCCCGTTGGGGGTCCCGCCGACTACTCTTCTGCCGGGGGTCCTGCCAACCGTATGTCCTGTGCCGTTGGAGGTCCAGCCGACACCTGTTTCGTCGGGGCTCCTGCCAACTCCATGTCCTGTGTCGTTGGGGGTTCCGCCGGGTTTCCTGCCAACACCATATCCTGTCCTGTTGGAGGTCCCGCCGACAAGTGCTCCGCCGGGTTTCCTGCCAACACCATATCCTGTCCTGTTGGGGGTCCCGCCGACACCTGCTCCGCCGGATTTCCTGCCAACACCGTGTCCTTTCATGTTGGAGGTCCCGTCGACACCAGCTCTTGCTCCGTCCGGGGTCCCACTGACACCAGCCCATGTTCCGTCCAGAGTTCCGTCTACGCCTGTCCCGCCAGGGGTCCCACCATCTCCTGTTCCTCTGCCTTGCCTCTGGGCTGTCTACCCAGACCCGTCCTCCGGACCCCCTCCACCCACCCTTTTCGAAGTTTGGAGTTTGTTTATTTTTTATTGGACGTCTAGAATCCGTCCCTTGAGGGGGGGGGTTCTGTCACGATCTTGGTGTTATGTCACGGTTTTAATTTTGTGTGTCTGGTAATGGGTTTTGTTTCTTTTCTCCCTGTTTCATGTTTTCCTCCTTGTTCTTGTCTGGTCCTTCTCCCTGTGTTTTTCCTCCCTGTCGTTAGTTTCCCTGGATTGTCTGATTGTGTTCACCTGTTGCCCTTGTGTTTCTCCTTCCCTGCCCGGCTGTTTCTCGTCTCGTGATTACCCCTCCCTGTATTTAGTCTTGTCTTTTCCTGTGTTTCCTCGTCGGTTCATTGTTTGTTTCTCCTGTCTCCCTCCATGTTGGTCACGGTCAGTTTTGTGTGTTTTACCTTGTACTATCTATGTTTTTTCGATTCATGCGATGTTTTTGTTTATAGACCTTCACCTTTTTTGTAGTCTGCTTTTGGGTCCTACCTTTTTCCGTAACAGTGATCTTAACAGATTGCACACTTTGTTTGTTTGTGTGGATATGTAGCAAATTAACATTTTAAATATACTTACTGACTGACTGAATGGAAAGGACAATAAATGAAAATGTAAAACAAAAAAAGCGATCATGAAAATGTTTCTAATAAAATGATTTTTGACCACTTTGTTGTTCATATATATCACATATTTGTAACTAAATGATACATTAATTGGAACAAAACACAGTATAAACTGAGGACAAGGCTCAGTTTATACAGTTTATACACTGTTGGAAAGAGGAATCTCCTCTTTACAACAGTGTATACAACTCAAAATGTGTCTTCGGGTCAATGCGACTGATTTCGATGGAGCAGGTCACTTTGCATTAGGTAAAATAAAGCAGGCAGACATAACAGGAAGAATATGTACATTTTAACCCAATCAAATAGGACATTGTCACACCATTCAAATGTATCCATGTAAATTACAACCAATAAAAAAGCTTAGATTTGTTTATTTGTTACGTTGTTTACGTTATTTGTTACGTTGTTCTGTGTGTGTCAGCCATTAACCTAGATAGATAAACTTGCAAACATGTCTGAAGAACCGGCGCATAAGAAAACAAAATACAGTCAAACTAAGCTGAAATTCGACAACTTGAATGTCACATCCCTGACATCCACAACTCCGGAGCCTGGACCTTCAACCATAGAACCAGCGCAGCCAGATGAACCCAAAAGCAGCAGCTCTGCGGCCGCAGAGACTGTCAAAACCGCCGCCGCCGGCATCGTTGAACCGAGACAGGCTGGTTCCGACTACATGGAGGTTTGTTGTCGGGACATTGAGACGGGCAAATAAAAGCTTATTTGGGAGAGAAAGGTACTTCAATGCAGAATGGTACAAAAACAGAGAGTGGTTAATTCTTTGCAAAACCACTAAACGAGCCTTCTGTGAAATATGCAGATTTGCTTCTGTCAAACGGCTTGTAACTTTCTCCAAATGTGGAGATGACAGCTTTGTAAATACCGGAGTTAATAACTGGAACTTTTCACAGAGAGTGTGTTCAAAAAAAGTGCGCTTACTTCAGTCAAACACCAGTCAACATTTAGCTTGTCAAACAAGAGCGTATTGAGCAGGAAAAAAGAAGAGATGGAATGATGGAGCAACTGCGCTGTCATATGTGTGGGCTGGGGAGTGACTCTCGTGAGTTTCATGTATTTTCTTCACTCCGCTGGGAAACTGCTCTCATGTCAAGAAGCATCAGATCAGTGCATGCGCTGCATCGTCCAATCAGTGAGCGATACACAGTAAGGGGGCGGGGCGAGTATCTGAGGATTTCATCGGAGGATGGTCTGGTGGTTCCTCGATTATCGCTCCTCGATCCTCGATCCTCGGCCCTCCGGCAGAAATAAACGCCATGGGACGCTACTCAAGATGGCGCAGACAAATCAATTTTCGGTGATACCGAGGACCGAGGAGCGAGGAAATGAAAATAACCGACTTGAGATGCAGCCTAGCTCTCCTCCTGACTCCTCCTTTCAAATCAAATGTGTTATTGGGGCAACTACCAACCTCCCGACTGCTGGCTCCTGGAGTCAACATGTTAATGTGTCCTCTGGCCAATGCTCCCAGGAGCCTAGCCATCGGTGTGCGAGTGGTAGTTAATATCAGTCTGTCCTGATGAGCAGCTGCCACTTTGTATTGCAGCCTCTGTGTAAGAATAGGTGAATGCTGAAGTGTTGTCAAATCACTTTGAGTGGTCCCAAAGACAGAAATATGCTTTTCAAATGCAGTCCATTTACCATTTATTCCCAGGAAGCTTATCGTGTGCCACTACAGGGGACATCAGACCCTTTGACCACACCGACAGCAGGCCTGCTCTTTCCACCTGTTGTTACAATTAACAGTTATTTAGGAATTCTTATGGCAGGTTTTTTTTCTCATATTGGAGTCATGTTTAATAACAACTGTATACAATTTATACATTCTTTGGAGGTTAAATATCTTATTAGCAAACAATTCCTGAAATGTACTAAGTATCCCATGCGACACAAAAATAACGCACACTTAAACCTTTTCTTCAGGTACAGAGACAGGTACAATATCTCTCCCTCTCTCTTCTCTCACCTGACTAATGACTAATTATACTCAGAAAGCTTCATCAGGGTGGAGGTGGGGGGAGCAGAGCGACGGAGCATTCAGACAGAAAGAGGAGGCAGACGGTGGGTGTCTGTCTCCTCCCTGGGCGTGATGAGGCGATGCTGCCTGGCTGCTCCCCAGTCCCCGCACACAGTCACCAGAGGAGGCCCTCTCAAGGCGGGAGTCAGAAGCAGTTGGATGGTATGATTACAGTGCCCCCCTGCCATCCTCCATGTTGGCCTGGTTGTCTTGCATGGCTTCCCTAGTGCGTTGTTTACATCTGTCACTTGCATTTTGAGCCAATGATGCAAGGCTCCAAACTTACTCCCAAAGTTTCAAGCAGCGCAATATTAGTCAGATACGCTTAGGGAAAAAATACATTACAAATACAACTTATGGATGAATTAGGAATTGACAAAATAGGAAGTGTAGTCTTTTCTTACTGTTCAACATTTAATTTCCTTTAAAGAAGTTTGTAATTCAGAGCATTAATAAAGCAGCAAGCGACTATTTGTTAAAGTTATGATGTAGTGGAACAATGTTTATCTGAGCAGTGAAAAAAGTCACTCTCCCTAAACTCCTGAAACTATTTATAAATGTTGCAAAGCCTTTTCATCAAAAGGTCCAAGTTACTGTGCATTATTTCCAATCCAAACCACATTTGTTAACTGCTAAGCATTTGAGACAACATACATATATACCACCTGGAGCTGTTACAGACAACATATTAATATAGTATTGTAGTACACAGCAAACACACCTAGAAGGGCTAGGTCAGAGAAAACATTATTTTCCTGCTGAGGCTTCAAGGGACAGCGTGGTGATTCTTCATCGCTTATCTGAACAGCATCAGTGTAGGTCACATAGGCGGGGTAATGTCTTCCTGCTACCTTGCTAATGACAGGACCTCCACTCCTCCTCCTTAAAGGTCATGACTAATTCCCTCCATCAGCCACGTTGACACAGTGCAGGCAGAAAGAGGCCACAAAGCGGGGAATATGAAACTCCAAAACTTTATCAGTACAGGCTCAAGGTGCACGTTAGTTTAAAAATGATTTTTGCAAAGCAGCAGCCAGAAAAATTACACACCTAATTAAAAACAGACCTTCCTGTGCTCTTCTCCAAAGGTCAGGACGAACATCTTTCTCCACACAATGTTTAATATCTTGGCATATGCAAGAAGAGACTGAGGCAAAGAGCCTCTTCATAGGTTTAATGTTGCACAAGGTTAGTTGAAGAGAAAGGAGTTACTTTATGTTTCAACATGGCCACAGGTAACACTACCATAGATTGGCTGGCAGGTGTCTTGCACTACTGTGTAACACTCTTCTGCAGTTTTTTCCTAAGAGAATATAATGACGCCCCGGCTTAAAAGGGATTTGTCTTACCGTCCACAATTCCTTTAAAAACACCAAAGTAACAATGATTGAAGTATTGTGTATCCAATATCTCAGGAGTTCAAAAACTATTAAAACATATATATTACCCACACAGACCCTTCTACACAGACCCTGTCCTGCTGCCCCAAAAACCCACTGGAAACTCTGAAAAGAGTCTACAATTTATCCTGTTTGAGAAAAAATTACTATCTATTTGAGGCAATAGCTAATTATATATGGCTTATAAAATAAAATGTACAAGTGGACATTGGCTTAGAGATATAACACGATTGGGTAGGTCAGGAAGTATTGGGGCTGACTGACACATTGTTGATTTCGTTTTTATATTTATGGCACTAAGAATATATAAACCTAGCCTGTTTTCAGATGTGGGGGGGGGGGGGGGGGGGGGGGAGGGCACGGTCGCTGCCTCCTTTTTCCGCACAGAAAGCAGCAGACGCCTGTTGCAGGCAGGCGATGCCACTTCCTCTGTTTCCCATAAATCAGTGTGCTGTGTCAGGTTGCTGATTCTATCAGTGATCACTGCTGTACAGGTGACCTGACGCTAAGTATGTATGACAGCGGTTCAAAACCATTCAACACCGAGACAGGGTGGGATGGAATAATAGCTGTGACTGTCATCACTATGTATTGCATTATAATGCCACTGCCAATATAATACATGTATGTATCAGACAGTCAGCTCCTCTGATCTCTCCTTATCTGCACCGGGAACTGTATATATTCAAAAATTGAATAAATACATGATTCATTACTGCCTTCGGTCTATCTGATACACTGCATCTCGGCTGACTTACATTGACATTATCATCAGTATATCAGTACCGGCCCACAGTGGCAGGCAGGCCGTGACAATAGCCTCAGGCTGCTTTTCTTTCCTCTGTTGAGGTTGAACAGACATACTTGAAGTCATATGTTGTCAACCGTCTGAAAGAAATAATATGATATCCCTTCAATCATTTTTAATCAATGTTTTCAACAATCTTAACTGTCAATATTTAAATCACTTATTGGTGTAGTATGAAAATATAGGCAGGAATCAAAAAGGTCTGTTGTTGTAGACCACTGTGGATAAAGGCTGAAGATCTACAACTAACATGGTGCCGCGGATGGCTGCTTCGGGGGTGTGCCCAACAGCTCCAGTCTCACATCTCCCTGTAACCCATCCCATCATAAACCTGCTCCCCCACATCCCCCACATCACTGCCCTCCCCAGACACATAAAATACTCTCTCTATCAATGAGAGTGAAGTGAACAGACTTTTCAAAAAAGTCAGCACCAGAAAAGCTGCTGGCCATGTCTCCCCCTCCACCCTGAAGCACTGTGCTGATCAGCTGTCTCCGGTGTTTACAGACATCTTTAACACCTCACTGGAGACCTGCCACGTTCCAGCATGCTTCAAAACCTCCACCATCATCCCAAGAAAAGCGCCTTGTCCTGTCCCACATAAAATCCATCACAGACCCCCTCCTGGACCCCCTGCAGTTCACCTACAGACCCAACAGGTGATGATGCCACACATGGCGCTTCACTTCCTCCTCCAGCACCTGGACACAGCAGGAACCTACGCCAGGATCCTGTTTGTGGACTTCAGCTCTGCCTTCAACACCATCATCCCGGCTCTGCTGCAAAACAAGCTCTCCCAGCTGCACGTGCCCGACTCCACCTGCAGGTGGATCACAGACTTCCTGTCTGACAGGAAGCAGCACGTGAGGCTGGGGAAACACGTCTCTGACCCCCGGACCATCAGCACTGGTTCCCCTCAAGGCTGCGTTCTTTCACCTCTGCTCTTCTCCCTGTATACGAACAGCTGCACCTCCAGTCACCAGTCTGTCAAGCTCCTGAAGTTCAGACGACACCACGCTCATCGGACTCATCTCTGGACCATCTGCTGACCTTGTGCAGGGACCACAACCTGGAGCTCAACGCTCTAAAGACAGTGGAGATGGTTGTGGACTTTAGGAAGTACGCAGCAACAGCCGCCCCCAAACTCTACCAGACTCTGTGTGACTCCCCAGTCACTGCTGTGGAGTCTTTCTGCTTCCTGGGCACCATCATCACCCAGGACCTCAAGTGGGAGCAGAACATCAGCTCTGCTATCCCTCCACGACCTGTATGCCTCCAGGACCCTGAGGCGGGCAGGGAAGATAGTGGCCGACCCCTCCCACCCTGAACACAAAGTGTTTGTCCCGCTCCCCTCTGGCAGGAGGCTGCGCTCCATCAGGACCAAAACCTCTCTCCACCTGAACAGTTTCTTTCCCTCCGCTACCAGCCTCATCAACAAGGCCCGGCCCCCCCACTGACACTGACTGTTATCCACCACACAGACATGATGCATTACATTAATGCACATCATGTGAACAACATCTTGTTCTTTCTTAATACTGTGAGCCATGCTCAACTCGTCTGTAACAAGTAAAAGTCGAGGCAAGTACAATCTAAGTTTTGACAATGTACTAAATGTAGAATAGTATTCTGTTTACTGAGTTCTAAGTGTTCACAACGTAACGTAAGTTTAGTATAGAGACAGAGCATTGGTGTTAGCAAGCCACAGAGCAGCTGTGCTAGGTGTTGTGGTGGTTTTCCTAGATTTGTATGTAATGATTAAAAAATCATTTAACAGTAATGAAAGCATAAAAAATGCACTTTGCAAATATAACCCTCTCTCTTTTCTTCCGTACCCACATTTCTAAAAACGGGGGTACAACGGAGCTGATCCAGATTTGCTTTTTTGTTGTTGTCATTACTAAAATGTGGACTGGCTTTGCGCCCACGGCCTTATCTGTTATGAACCTTTACACAGAGTATAAGGACTCAAATGCACAACCCAGAGGCAAAAATTGTGTGAAGAAAATAATCTTTACTTTGAACAAAAGAATCACTCTTGAGGTACAGTGAGCACAGGTGGAAACAATCAGGGGCGGGGCAGACACTGACGATGGCGGGAAAACAAACAAAGGCAGGAAGGAAAGGGACCACGAATGAGACCACATGAGAGCACCACAGACCGTGGAGGCTTTTAAAAAAGGCCTCAAAACCCATCTCTTCAAAAGAGCCTTTGCCTAGACCTTTTTACCACCCTTTTATTTTTATTTATTTTTATTTATTTTGTATTGCTTTTTATTAATTCTACCGTGTTGTGTCATGTCTATTTATACTGTTCATGCTCACTGCTTGTAGCACTTCGGGATTTGAATTCGAATATGAAGTGCTTCATAAATGGAACCCATTATTATTATTATTACCTGTGCCCTGTACTACGAAGCAGGATTTTCGGTTAGCGAGGTAACTTCAGGGTTAACTCTGATCAATCAGAGCTCAGTGTGCGGAGTTTAAAGCTATCAAGTCATATTACAGGATAAAGGAAATAGAGTTTAAACTGCTGTATGCAGGAAAAACGCAGACGTTTCCTCCTACTTATCATTCATATCACATCATATCACATGATCATAATGTATCATATATTTCCTTATCTGAGTCAGCTTCTCGAGACGTATCTGGCCGTGCAACACTTACATTGTCACATACTGTATGCCAAAGTATTATTTTAAACAACACGTTAAGTTGATGAAACACTCAAATGCAATTAAAGTCAGATCCACTCATGTCTTAGACGGGGCAGTGATATCATAAACTGTTAATGTACGCATCCAAACACTCTTGTGGTTTTTTTTTTTTTTTTACCAGCTGTTCTGTATTCACCTTGCATGTGCAACTATGTGGCTTTTATCCTGGTTTATCTGTTTAAGTCATGGATGTTTAAACAGATAAAACATGATTAAACTAACACATTTGACGGGACACAACACTATCAGAAATGTCGTTGTATCAGAAACAATGCACGATGTGTTTTGGAAGTAATATGGTCTGTGTTTACATTAGCAAGCATTGCTAACACTCAGAGCTAACGCTGTACTGGAGAGAGTATGAATCCAGATATAAAAGGTACTCACCTTGTGGTAAACCCGCGAGAGAAAAAGCATTTGAGCTCCATACTGTTTCAGAAATAATCCTTGATGTGGTTTGGAACATAATATGGTATTTAATCACGGCAGCATTTAGCTGAGTTTCTGCTGGTAGACAGCCTTCTCTTCACAGAGCTCACGGCTTGCATGCGGAATCTCCAAAGGGGAGTGGCCAGCAGCAGCTCGGTTACATTTAAAGGGCCAGACCCAGAATCAGCACTTTAGTAACAGGGCTGAAATAGAGGGGTATGACGCATGCTACAATGGGTGATCTGTTTGGTACTTTGAGCAAAACACTTCAGAAACATGTTGTGTATAGATATGGCCCTATAATATATTTTTCAAATATAGCATAATAGGTGAGCTTTAATATAACTGTTTGTGTGTTTTATTTCCTTTATCTTTTTCATTAATTGTGTCTTTATTTCAATGCAAAAACAATGCTAGTTTTTGAGAGCAAAAGTTAAGTTCAGTAGACAGTCAAGTAGACAGTAATTATAATAAAATACCTAAATTACACTGTCTGAAATACTTTGATAAACTAAATAATATGTATATATTATAGTTCTGCGACAGGGTTAGACAACAGATTTGTTACCTAACAAACATTTGATATATTTATCACTGTTGTGATGTAAAAAATATAACAAACCTTTTTCTAAAACACCCCCCCAGCTATATAACCCAACAGTAAACGGCGTCAGCATCACTGCAATGCTGTGCTGTGTGTTGCAGAGCCTCATTAACACACTGAACGACTCCTTTAAGCGGGACTTTGTTTGTGTTGCTTCTATGCCATCGGAGGTAACTGTATGGAACCAACATCTTGTAAAATACCCCGCTGGACTAATTAAAACATCAAATATGTCATCTCACTTCTATCATGTCAACACAGGGGTTTTAATTGGCCTACACGTCGTCTCGTCTCACCTCACCAACAACATGTACACTGAGAAACAAAAAGAAAACGTCAAATGAATGTGTGTAGACTGAACAACACAGCGTAGTCCAACATTTCTGTTAAAATTCTTTATTGATATCGAATGGTCACATGAATGTCTCTCTAGAGCAGGGGTGGCCAACCTTTTTTGAACCGAGAGCTACTTTTAAAGTGGCCAGTCTGCCGAGATCTACCAGTCCAAATAGAGAGGCGTAGCCATTACTGACAGCCTACTACCAGGTAAATACACACTTCTACTTGTATAAAACTGACCTTTGTACGATTAATACTTCATAAAATACTGCAGATCCTTTATCTTACCTCTTTCTAATCTACACACATACAAGTATGTAACTGAAGTTACACAACAGTGTTGTTGATACAGAGTTGGAGTTTATTCACACGTCACATACTACAGTGGGTCATGTTTTCAAGAAACATTGAACAGTGCTGTCACATATGACACAGGAGGAAAAGAAAAGACTCTGAACCCTTTCTTTGCCATTATATAAAAATAGTGTTGCTACAAAAGTATACATTCGTTTTACTAATAAGACAACTCAGATCTGAAGCTACACAGGAATCTGCTGCCAAAGTGCAATAAAAAAGACAAAATTAATAGAATCAAACCCTTTTTTTGTTCAGGGTTCCTGCAGGTTTCGCCAACTCAAATTTAAGACTTTTTAAGACCTTTTTAAGACCACTTTGAATAGAATTTAAGACCTATTTCACGGCAAGAAAGTACTGTATGAAGGAAAATTGCTATGAAAGAAGAAATACGTCCCATAAATGTATTCATGTTCAACATAAGAACAATGACTGAACATAACAGCATAACAGTACAGAACTGTGTTAGCGTGTTAGACAAAAAGTGTGTATGTGTCTCTGTGTGCTTGTGTGTGTGTGTGTGTGTGTGTGTGTGTGTGTGTGTGTGTGTGTGTGTGTGTGTGTGTGTGTGTGTGTGTGTGTGTGTGTGTGGGCTGTGCAATTAATCAAATTTTAATCGCAATTACGAAACAACATAATCGATTATTTTGCTTTGCTAGGTTGTGACAGTGCACTACAACATATTTGATCTAATTAATTTTAGTCTAATTTATTTTTATTTATCATATTTGTATATGTTTAGTAGCTTGTGGAAGTGCGCTCCAAAATATTTGTTGATCTTGTTTATTGGTATTTATTATTTTTGATATTATTTATTTAAATGTATCATTTATTTAATTTATTTTTTCAGTTGAATTATACGTTCAGGGTAATCAACAGTTAAAAAGATACTGTCCAAATTATTATTTGTTTTAAAGTTCAATAAATGGATGTTTTCAAAGTCAATTAATAATTGTATTTAATAATCGTGATATCAATTATTGACCAAAATAATCGTGATTATGATGATTGCCATAATCGAGCAGCCCTAGTGTGTGTGTGTGTGTGTGTGTGTGTGTGTGTGTGTGTGTGTGTGTGTGAGTGTGTGTGTGAGTGTGAGTGTGAGTGTGTGTGTGGGTGTGGGTGTGGGTGTGTGTGTGAGAGAGAGAGAGAGTGACAAGAGCTATATTCAGAGCTCTGCTGCCTTGGCTACAATCTTTCATCGTTGCTGTTGTATGATTGGTACTACGGTATTTAGAGTCTACAGCACCTCCGCTTTTAGGGTTGACGTAGACCCAAACGTTGCCCGGAGGTCCCACTGTGTTGTTGCGGGAGCTGCTGCACTAGCTAACGCTGCACTAGCTAACGCTACATTAGCCAAACAAACGCTAATTTATTTTGCAAAAGGTGCAGCGGGCTTCAAACACGTTCCCCTCCCCTGGTTTCAACCAAGCACTAAATTCGATGTTTTCCAACCAATAACGGTTGAACTTACACTTCCCCATATTTATTCGAAGATACATGAGTTTCTGACTGCCGCTAGCTGAAGCTTGGTTGCTAGGTTACTAGCTGGGTGTTCTCCGATAAGGGGCCGGCGGAAACAAAGTTAGTGATTACTGGTTCCATGTTGATTTATTTCAATACAAATTGTTGGGGGGAACTGAAAGGCTATTACCGTACTGGTTACTTTGCAGCCCGGACATTTCCCCCAAAACACATTTAGACGCTATCGCAACACAGAAGTACCTTTCAAATCCGATCATTTTTAAGACCTTCTAAATCATATTTAAGACCTTTCTTATTTTTTTGGTCATATTTAAGACCTTTTTAAGGCCTTAAATTCAGATTATCAAATTTAAGACTTTTTAAGACTTTTTAAGACCCCGCGGGAACCCTGTTTGTTGCATTTTAGTAGAGTATAAAAAGAAATGCCTTTAAAATAGGATGCAAGCAACACTAGTTTCTTAACCTGAATTGATAATAGACTATAATCAATTTAAGTTTGCATTCTTATACCATTTTGTACAATAATTATAATGAATAAGTTCAAACAAACTAAAACTTACAGCTGATTAATAACGGTATCTAACTTGAGTTTTTATTATATCAAAAACCTGTTGAAATGCTACTGTTATTTTTACTGTCCCCAAAAAGCGCGTCGGCAGCCTCCAGGAATGCTTCTTTCACAACTTCGCCGTCTTTGAAAGACTTCATGTGTTTGGCAAAACGTGCCTGACACGATAAGATGCTATGGTAGCAGCCTTGCTCTTGTTGTTGGGCCTGGTGAAAATGGACTGCTGTGCATTTAGCTGTCCTTTCAGGTCCCTCACCTTTTGGGAGCGTAGGACAGAATTAGGAGGGAACTCCGTCTCGTAGCGTTTGTGCACTGTTTTGAAATGCCGCTCCTAAATGACCCTTCTTCGATAAAGCCACGCTCGCATTGCAGATGAGACAGATGGACTTTGAATTGGAATAGATACAAAAATAATCATCCTCCCACTCGGAGTAAAAATTATATATTTTGGGCTTTTTTGCTTCTGCCATAATTGCGTTCTTGTGTGTGTGCGGACTGTCACTCCTGTTGCCACGGACAACGTCAGCAAAGGTGCATCCACTGCAACCTGTGGGGGGCTGCACATAATACCCTTATTTTCTAAGGATTTGCTTGGACTTTGACCTGTACCTTACTACCTAATACTTTAATAATATCGTTCAAGCAATCATATTCCCATGAAACACCAATGTCTGTTTCCTCCAGTCTACAGGGAAAATATAAGCCTGGATCAATAATTCTTCTGGTTAGGCTGAAAGAATGTTCAAATCTGTTTCTGACAGTTTGTGGCCATTACATACAGCAGTGCACTCCCCTCGGGGGTGAGCAGGCAGGGAGATGCTATCAGCTGGCATGACAAGCAGACTTGTCAGCTCACCAGGATTCATAGCCAGGGTGGGGATAGGGTCTCGCCAAGGTCTAGACTTAGAGGCTGCACTTCAACACCAGAGGAAGATCAGCCGAAAGAGAGCGCGCAGCTCTCCGAGGATCTTTTGTAGTGTTCTGTCAGCTTCTACAAATGTTTTGATTCAGAATTGATTCATTTCTTGGTGAGGCTGTGCACATTTTGTGTGCGACAGACAGAGGGAGATGGGAGCAGACATGGAAGAGAGAAAGAGGAGTAGCTTTTTACGAGCTAACTCCATGCTCTAATGAATACAAATGGTCCCTCGTCTGGTCCACTTTGCATGGCTGGTGGAGGGCAGTGTGTGACACCAGCAGGCCCAGCTCAGCGGACACTAAAGGAGCTAATCATTACCCTTTCAGTGGCTATCTATCACCAGACTAGCCCTACTAGTCGGCCTGTGTCGGCATATGATGGATGTTTTGCTACCTCTAATGCCAGCTCGCTGGTGCATGCAGACAGATAATCAGAAAGGGAAGTGAAATAATATCTCATCATTACGATTATGATCCATACCCACAAATTACTACCAAAGGGTTTTGGTGCTCTGCAACTTGCTCCCTCTGATGACATTCATAATCATTGATCACTGTGGAGATCCCCGTGGTGATAATAAATGAGTAATGACAATGAGCTGAAAGATGGATGGGAGGCGTCTGAGTGAATATGGAAATGATAAGATATATGGGTTAAACTGAGTCTGCTGCAGGAGCACAGGATTCTCCAAAGATCATGTTCAGAAACACACAACACATGTCAGTGCTTTAAGGAAACATGGCTCAGAGGCTGGGCATGAGGTTGCAGCTACCACTTAGATTTACTTTAGTTTCCCCCCATCTTCTGAACAACAAACAAAACCTCTAGTCTAGCATAATGTATCAATCCAGCACATTGGAAGTAGGGAGTGAGGCCAAGCCATTGTGCCAGCTTAATAATATCTGCCTCTAGATAAACTGCTGTTTATTCCAGGGGATTCTCTCTCCTCTCTCTCTAAGTGAGCGTCTGGAGGGGTGGGTGATGGTAAAGGAGTTTGTGGGAGCATAAACCTTGGCCTTTTCATTGGCCTGTAATGATTCCAGGGCTTGGCGACTAATAGGGCATTATCACGGCCCCTGCCTGGTCGGACAGCTGATTAATGTCATAGGAGAAGACACGGGCCGGCCGGGGCCTGATAAAAGGGCTCTGGGATTGGAGGCAGCAGGATGATGAACGAGCTACAGAGCCAACGCCCGTGTCTCATTAGCACACCTCTGCTCTTTGGCGTTGGGCTAATGTTACGCGTCGGCACTGCGGTCAGCATGGCACGCTCAGAGAAGAGCTCTGTGGCTCTGAAGGTTCAGAGACCATAGCAAGGACGAAGTGGAACAGAGGGAGGGGGTGAGTGGTGTCTGATAGTAACCTGTCTGATAGCTGAGAGCTAATTGAGGCAAGGCAAGGCAAATTGAGGATAGTTTTCACACAGATCCATACTCACCATTCCAAGCACATAAAACAGGCTGGTTCTACACTACATCATGATCAGCCAATCAAATAAAGTACCAACGACAGGTGAATAAACAGCCTACTGTAAATACCATGAATAAGTAATAATTTAATTTAATTTTAATTTCACTGTGGAGATCCTGCAGGTGATAATAAATTAGCCATAGATATATGGGCTCAGAACAGTCTCATATTACACACATGCACACAGAAGGATTCACACTTCTATTTCCGGATCCACACTTGTGTTTTTCAATGCACACACAAATGTGTTCCGTTTCATATACATGTAAATAAAATCCAAACACAGAAAAAAGTTTTACATATGTATTTTTGATCCTCACATATTTGTTTACCGTTTAAAACTGCTGAACCTGCAAACACAAACCGCTTTCTGTGCATGGATCACTGTGCATTCGTGTGTGGGTTTTTTGAGACTCCCCTGACGGTCACCCGATTCGTACTTGTAATTTTTTCTATCTATAGCCAATCAGATGTCTCCTCAATTCTAAGCTAATCACATGAGCGCGCCCCCACGAGGGTAGATTTCTTGCGTTCATGACGTAGTGCTTCATGTACGCATTTTGCGCTGTCCGGAGCTGACAGGTCCATGGAGCCTGCCTGCAGGCGCTAATCTCAGGACACTTCCACTCTCAGTACATTGCCACTTTCCGAGCAGGAAATGCACGCAAATACAAGCCTTTATATTATTAAGGTACAGTGCCACTTTCCGAACACAATGAATGCTTGTGTACATAAAAACGTCAGGCAAAACCGTGTTAAATGTGTGTTTCCTGTATGGCGAATACAGCTGCTTTATTTATGTCTGTATGAAGTTGTTGTGAGTGTGGAGGGAGCAGCTACAGGTTAGCTTAGCCTAATCGATCAGTGCACTACGAAGCCAGTGCTAGACAGTGAACTGTCAACGGGGGGGAGCCCCGCCGGTCATTATCGGTCGATATTCACTCTTAATAGTTTGATCGGTGCTCTCTATAAAGGCCGATCAGGAGAGCTGGATCTGATCCATATGGACATAAACGCGAGTGAAGTTTTAGCGAGCTGCATGAGAAACTGACGGGCTGTCAGGAGAGAGGGAGGGAGAGAGGAAAAGAGATGATCCTTACTCCCGTGTTATTAGCCATATCCGGTCATAGTCCGGTAATTACCTGCTAACGGAAACTCTGCTACACAATTCTTCTTCTTCTTATTATTATTATTATTATTGAAACATGACCGGTAAGTTTCAAATTTGTCCGGTAAAATAAACTCTGTCCGCGGAAACCCTGCTCGGACAGCGCAAAATGCGTATATGAAGTGTCATGAACGCAAGAGATCCTACCCTAGTGGGGGCGCGCTCATGTGATTGGCTTAGACTGGAGGAGACATCTGATTGGCTATAGATGAAAGAATTTACAAGTACGAATGGGGTGACCGTCAGGGGAGTCTCAAAAAACCCACACACGAATGCACAGCGATCCATGCACAGAAAGCGGGTTGTGTTTGCAGGTTCAGAGGTTTTAAACGGTAAACAAATATGTGAGGATCAAAAATACATATGTAAAACTTTTTTCTGTGTTTGGATTTTATTTACATGTATATGAAACGGAACACATTTGTGTGTGCATTGAAAAACACAAGTGTGGATCCGGAAATACAAGTGTGAATCATTTTGCGGATCATGAAATACAAGTGTGAATCCTTCTGTGTGCATGTGTGTATTATGAGACTGTTCTGAGCCCATATAGATAGTCAGGTCAATTTGGAGAAGCCAGCAAGTGAGCAAGTCAGATCCAAAAAAGTTGCAAAGTTGGCATGTTAAGAGTATTTCAACTCCGCATTGGATTCGAAGTGTTATGGAACTTATTCCGTTAGAGGCTATAAGCTTCTGGCTCAAGGACAAACCATTTAACTTGTTTCACATATGGAACCCTTTTCTGGACTATATTGGAGATGAGGGGGCCCAAGCCCTCCGAAGTGGTCTCTACGGACTAGCATGGACGGAGATTTCAAGGCATATTTCCATATAGTTTACAATGTCTAACAAGCCTTTATGTAATTGTTGTGTCTGATCACCCTCAGTGTACACATCTGTATATTCCTTCTACTGTTGTGCTGTAATTTTCTTTATATAATTTAGTTTTATTTATTTATTATTTACTTATTATTATTATTTTATTTTATTTATTCTTTGACCTAATTCATTTATTTATTTAATTTTATTGCATGTGTGGAGAATGTGTTCTATGTTTGGGATACGTGGAAAAAAAGGGGGTACATATTGGTATCATGCTCCTTCTTGATTGTGTTACCCTGTGAAAATTCAATAAATATATATAAAAAATGTAACAAAAAATACCCTGCTGCCCTCCAAGTTTTAAGGGACATAATCTTTTAAATTTGCCAACATTTTACTTATAAGCTGAAACCATTGTGTCGGTCTACAGGTACTTGCATAAGTGCAGGATGAGTCTTCCAACATATCTTAAGGTTAAAAGACAGAGAAAGGAGAGGGATTTAAAAAGTATTTGTACTTTGTAGTACAATATTTGGCTTTACCTGATACAAAGCTAGCTTACCAGTCATAGCTTCTCAATTCCTGCTGCATAGTTTGTCAGTTTTTTTTTTTCTTAAATACTTAGTCATTTAGTCCCTTTAACTTATTGTATTTGTTTGTGTTGATTAAGTCAGAGCTCTTTAATTTAATGTGGTAGCTTTTAATACTACTGATTGGACTTCCATAATATAACATAGTGAGTGTGTGTGTGTGTGTGTGTGTGTGTGTGTGTGTGTGGGTCTGGGGCACATGCTAAACATTTATCAGGATGTATCCTTTCTCATTTACTGCCACCAGCTGTACGCCCCCTGCCCCCCCGCCACACCTCTTTCACACACACCCCCATAAAAAGACAATTACACCCAGGGCTACGGAGCTCATTGATAGCTAATAAGATTATTGTTAAGGTGCTGTTGTCCTTTTGGCTGAGAGGGCGATGTGACAGCATCTGACTGATAGAGGGAGTGGTCCCGGGATGAACCCCTGACCCCGACCCGCATCGGAGGATGGCAGTCAGTGGCGTACCTTGAGATGTTAGACAGGACTTTCAGTCAACAATTGTAAACCACATACATACTTCTTACTCGTCTCTGTTCCAGCCAACGCAGCTTTAATCAGCTTTAATGCGCACATTATGCGAATAGTAACGCACTCACCAGTCACTTGTTAATAAAGTCTATGTGTCAGTCTTTTTTGAGAAAGCGTTCAATAACATCATCATGTAGTTGTCCTTTTTGCTTCAGTTGATTGAGCAGTTCTTTCTCAATGGAGAGAGACGCCAAAGAAGACAGTCTTATTTGTCCAGTTGTGTTCCTTCCTTGAGTACGTTTTTATCCGTTTGAGTGCCGAAAACGAGCGCTCCACAGAGGCTGTAGACCAGGGGTCGGCAACCCCTGGCACGCGTGCCAATGGTGGCACGCGGCACCGTAACCAGTGGCACACTAGGAATAAGTGGAATCGCGGTGTCCGAAAATGACAATAAAATAGCGGTGCAACGTGTGTGAAGCAGAAATCCTGCAGCTCCACCCGCTGTGACGGACCGGTGAGCGGAGCAAAACACACAAGAGTTAGACCTAACACACTTAGCTATTTGATCTACCTCTGGAACTAGTTATAAATATATGTATTCTTCACTGTCGGGTCACTCATTACTGGATCAGTGAGCTGCATGAGATACTGACAGGCTGTCAGGAGAGAGAGAGAGAGGGGGAGAGAGGAAAAGAGAGCGCTTCCGCTCATTTCTCCCGTGTTATTATCCAAAGTTAATGTAAACTTGAATAATGTAGGCTACTTCATTTGAATGTAACAATTATGTTGGTTGTTGTTTGTGGAAGCGCCAGTGAATGAGCCCCATTAACTGAGTTTTAAACATTTCTTTTAATGGAAGATCCCCATAGGACCCGCCCACCCGATCGGATCGGCGATCGGAGCATCCCTAATGTAAGTTGCGCTGACAGGTCCACACACTGCTTCCCCGCAGCGAGGCTCCCACGCCCTGTTGAGGTTGCCGACCCCTGCTGTAGACACTGGGATTGTTAGGACCAGGCATGTGAGTGCATACAGTTCTGCCATACTGTCTGCAAGGCCGTTCCTCCGCAAACAAGTCAGGAGATCACCTATACTGTGACCAAGAAAGTTTGACATGTTATACATGACTTTGAGTCTGTTCAGGTCAAACTGTGTGCCGTAGCTCTCCATCAGACTCCTGAGCTCTGCCTCTGGAAATGTGAGCTTACATTTTTCAAACTGCCGGGAATCAAGATTTGCTGATCTTCAAATCTATTCCTGCTTTGTGAGAGTATGTTGTCGAGCTGCATGAAGCTGGCTGTAGGAGTGCGTGCACGTCTGGGTTTCTGCTCTTTTCTCGTGGACAGTGCACACCAGCCTGCAATTAAAATTCCACCTCACCGGGGTGACGCGTGGCAGGCGTCTTTGACAAAACTCATCCAGTAATTTGGTGCGTTTTAGAGAACGTGTAAAAAATGTAGATAATACACAGAGATTTTCAAAAAATATCTTGCATTCCTTCCTTTTTGATGCTCCCTGGGACAGAACTAGGTTCAAAGTGGAGGGATATTCACAGCGCTCGTAGTGGCTTTCTTTGAAATGGCACACGAAACCTATGCTAGCCTTTGTTAATGTATCCAGTTCGGGCAGTGGCGAGCCGTGACTTTTATACCTTCCCTAAAAAAATAGAAAAAAAGAAGAGTTATTGCGTCACAGCGTATACTTCAGCGGAATATCAAAACAGCGACCCTCTACCACACAAAACAACACCATTTATATAAACACCTATCATGACAGGGCACCCACAGCCAAGTAACAATTAAAAATGAATTAAGTCGGTACGGCGGCCCACATTGAAAATGACTTAGGCCTACCTTTGATGATCAAATCACTTCAACACAAAGTCCATCCTCCTGTCCTTTTGGATGAAGTACTTGATGGCGGGTCATGCAGCTGATCCTTTGCCACTCCAATTTATCATTGTAACTCAATCTTGAAAATGACGCGGTTAATAATTTCGCAACGACGTCATCACTATCACTCACAGGCAGTGTTAACTAGTAACTAGTTACTTTATTAGTTACTAAATTATAAAAGTAACTAGTAACAAGTTACTTTACTTTACTTTAAAAATAATAACAATAAAAATACAAGTTTTTGTGTTGTTGGAAAAGGTCTTTCTGCACTGTGGCCCTGCTTTCACTGGTATTTTGCTGACTAGTTCTCTGAAGGCAACAGACTCGACCGTTGCGATGGGCAGCATGTCCTCAACAACATACCTGGCAATCAATCTGTTTAGTTGACTCTGGGTGACATGTGGCGATTTAAAAAGATCGTTTTTTGGCTGTTTAGATGGTGTTGCTCCATCTGGGTCACTGCCGGTGGTTGAGACGGTGGGGTCTTTGGCGACTAGTTTTATAGCCCCATGTACATTAGTTAGGTGCTTCAGGAGATTGGCATTGCTGTTATTCGATGTGGACAATGCTTTCTGTCCTGCACACAGTTTACATTTGACCGTAATATTTTTTGCGTCCTTTATCCCCACAAATTGAAAATAGTGGTTATATCTCTAAGTTGTAAATGCGCTACTGCTCTCGCTGATACTTGCATCTGCCATTGTGTGTGTGCTGGTGGTGGGCGTTGCCGTGTATGTCATAGCAAGTGTTTGTGTGTCTGTGTATTTTCCCCATAAGGCAAGACCCGCCCAACTCTGTCTCTGATTGGCTTACCCTGAAATGTTACCCCGCGTTAACCAATCATCACTCCTCTCTGGTCACTTTCACTTTTCCATGGTACTGTGAGAGGACATCACTGTATTCGCCTGTAACGGAGCGTCCACACAGCAGCGTTAAAAAAATCTTGGAGGTGGGCGTATCTGAAGCTTGGGGATTTTTTGCGAGCAACACGACCAACAACCAATCACATGAATCTCCCGCCCCAGACATACAAAGCAAAAAAGCCAGAAGTAAACTGGATATAAACTCCCCAAACAGGCGAAAACCTACCACTGTCTCTGCCACCTCCCTCCATGCCTGGCTCCTCCGGTTTGTATCCCGGTAGGTAAATAGGGACTGGTCATAAAGCACCGGGTGATTCCCTACCGCTATAATTAATTTCTCCTCCATTTTTTGGAATATGAGGAAATTACCTGCTAGCGCTTGAACTGTCAGATTTGCATAAATGGGATTTGATTGGCTGACGCTTCCACCTCAGCTTCAAAAGTTGAACATTGCTCAACTTTGAATCCTGAAAATCCTGAAAATCTCCGCTCTGCTTCCCACAATGCAGTTCGGCCAAAAGTGAGGCAAAGTGACGTCACCCCATTCAAAGTGAATGGGCAGAAGCATTAGAAGATTTTTTTAACGCTGCTGTGTGGACGCTCCGTAAGTTACATCCACACGGAGATTCGGTTCAGTTGGACCACATAATGTAACGCAGTAACGCACCCATTTAAATCACAGTAACTATAACGGCGTTACTGAATGGGAATAGGTAACTAGTAACGTTATTAGTTACCGCAAAAGGTAGTTGCGTTACAGTAACGCGTTAGTTTGTAACGCATTAGGCCTAGGCTCCACGGGAACAAAAACGGGTTGAATCCGCATATTTCTCATGCGTATAGCCATGGGCGTAGGAAGCATCCTGAATGTGGGGGGGACATTTTTAACGGGGGTGTGGGGGCGAAAAAATATATAGATTTCCTGTATTCTGGTGCATTTTAACAGGTGGTTTGATACTTTTATGTGGCTATACTAGCATGAGGAAAATGATGGGTACATTTTGTAATTTCAGTAGTAAAGAAAGGAAACATATTTGATTATTAATTCAGAGCTGTCTTTGAATTAATAAAAAGCAGTTTAAATGCCCATTTTTTGTACATTTATATACAACAATAAATATTTGTGAGTGCATTGAGAGATATTGTTGTGGAGAGTCATTTATATATAAATCACAAAATACATTTGTGAATCCTTCTGTGAGCATTTATTAATATTGAGACTGATCTGACTCCATACGGATGTTAAGTTCACCTAGGAATGGTATCATTGACTTAAATGTTCAAATAAATGTTGCTCTTCTGTCTATATTGGTCATATGATGCCCCTTGACTGAAATGTTTCCTGTTCAAGATCCCCACTGATTTCCTTAAAATCCTGGGATGAGAGTCCACATCACAATTTACTCTCAACTGTCATTTCCCTTTCATCACTCACCTCAGCAATGGACCTCTCTCCACTGTCCCTGTATTCTGCCTCTGACTCACTCTCAAGTGCCTAGATGTCAAGAGAGGTGGTGAAGTGATAATAAATACTGATAAATACTAGTAACCTGGCATTTCGATGCCTTTTCTCATCTAAACTATTCAGTATTTGTATCTCTCTCTATCATGACATAAAGACGAAACTCCTCTCCAGAAGTGAGACACCGCCATCACTGTTAACTGATTAACTGCTACCAGCTGATGACTTACTTTCCTCTTCTTTGAAAAAAATGTTCTTATGTCCATGTTGTCTGGGGGAGAAAACATATCAAACCAAGAGATCGTCAGCTTTGATTTTAGCTGTATTAACCATTTCCTGAACATTTGGTGTGTGTGCCTTACCTCCGCTACCGGCATCGCTTCATACAACAGATCTGAGCTGTCCAACTATGACATCACTCCTTGAACATGCGCGCGCTATGTGAGAATCTGCCTTGGTACAAAGTAGCAGTGAAAACATGGAACGGAGTTTCATTGATTTGGGCATTCTCTCAATAAGCAAGTGGAATGGATTTCATTTGATAGTGAAGCACTGACACAGCGCTCGACAAAGTGCAGCGAGTGGATAGACCGATTCACGGACTTTCCGCATAGTAAAAGTGGGGGGGTCTAAACTAATCATTTGAAAAAGTGGGGGGGACTTGTCCCACCCTCATATAATGGCTGCGACGCCCATGCGTATAGCCCTTTAAGCTCGACGACGCCGTAACGGAAACGTAGAAACAGACCCTGCAAACGACAACGGGTCCAAAGGTGGATAGATCTGGGAACGGAGCGCTCTGGGGGGTCCAACGGGGCCGTGTGGTCGCCTATACGGTCATCCGTTTCTGATAATGACGACGCAATAGCATAGACGCTGTGATGCAGCAGGAGCAAAACACACACTTCAAGTCAGATCATCACCCTTAGCTATTTTAATTACCTCTCAAACTACCTAAACTAGTTATAAATATGTTTATTTTTACTGTCGAGTCATCATTACTGGATCAGCTGCTGCATGAGACAGACACTGACGCTGTGAGAAGAGAGGAAAAAGAGACAGGCTCTGTGTATTTTATTATCATATATCATTATATCGTCGTTATTCATTTGTTTTAAAGCTCAATAAATAACAAAGAAGACCTTTGACCGGCACTTTTATAATTTTGTCCGGAAGATTTAAACTTTAACGCACGTTGACCGGCGAAAAACTCTGCCCGGATCCCTCGGCCCCCACCGCGGAGAATAAACAGAAGTGCAGCCATGACAACCATTCTTCTTCGCTGCTTTTGTGGAGGAAGTTGCTGCTTTTGTGGAGGAAGTTACAGCGCCACGTACAGGCTCGGCATATGTACTGCAGCTTTTCCAGCGGTTGGATGTAAACGGAGCTGTCTCGTGGAGCTTGACACAATCCGGTGTATATTGCGTGTGGGCGGAAGGTTTTTTGCGGTTGCGTTTGCGTTACTCCGATGCGTTTTGCCTTATGCGTTCCCGTGGAGCCGGGGTCTCAGTCCCAACACTGCTCACAGGACGCGTCACTGCACCACTCTATACCACACCAAGCCCCCAGGAAGTGCGCCGGACTCTGATGAAAATATTCGTTGTGTCCAAACGGCGGTACTACAATTTCCGTATAAGTCTGTGATGTCACTGGGCCCGGAAATACTTTTTCCCATTGACTAACATGGGGAAAGAGACGTCTGTAAATCGTTGGATAATTTTTTTTAAACTAAATAAACTACCCAGTATGAACATTTGTATAGCCCTTATTAAAAACATTCGGTCCTCAAGTTGTAAAATGTGCTAATAACGTTATTCTGAGAGTTATTTTCGTCGGCATTATGAACGTGGATCCAACCCACGGGACCGCGCCGCCCGGCACGTTCATGTGACGTGTTCAGTACTACATGAGTTTTATCTTTACCCATGGATGCACAATAAGAACTCTGATTGGTCGGGACGTTGTGAATCGCGCTGAGCTCCGTGGAGGTGTTGTTTCCTTGTTAGCGATACACAGCCAAACACAGCCAAACTCATCCTGAGCACACACAAAGTCACAGCCGAAGTAAAAACAATAAGTGTGGCTTGATATTGAGTAAGAAAAAGGTTGATAAACGCTGTGAGAATGGGTCTGCAGAGAGAATTTCGCCGCGATCCCAACTGTCTGTTATCAGCCTGCAGCCAGGGAGGAGAAATCAGCAGAGCTCCCTGCTCCCTGCACACAGATGTGTGTGTGAGGAAGTCCGTGGATTGGTCAATTTGGACCAATCAGCGGGGGCTTAACGTAACGGCTCCGCGGACGTAACGTAACGGCTCCACGGATTGGTCCATTTCGTTCCGGGTACGGCTTGACATCATGCCGTACCCGGAACGAAATGGAAGAATCAAATGGACAATGACGTATCTCCAACGAGGCGTTTTGGGGAGGTATTTTCTGTGTTACAGTTTTACTCGCTACAGGGTGTACTTTGAGGGTTTGTGACTCTGCACACCGTTTACATGCATAAAAACCTTCATAGCACACAAGGGGACGGGTAATAACCGGAAAAGCATGACATGGGCCCTTTAACATGAAGTAACATTAAGTAACCCAAAATGTTAAACAGTAAGAGTAGTAGTCATATTTCGTGAACCCTTTGAAGAGTACTGTCACACCGGTGTGATCATTCTATAATACACCATTTAAGCCCGGGGGAGAAATGCTAATGCTAACGCTACATTAGCATCGGCGATCTTTTCTACTTCATGCTATCACACAAATGGTTGACATTAAACATTAAAAAGATCAGGCAGTTCAGAGAGAATCAAAGGAAGGCAGGTAGGCAGGCAGCTTTGCATGACATTCTTCTGGACGTATTTCATTGTGGTGATAGTGAGGGTAGTCAATCCCTTTTTTGACAAGACAGTAGTGACAGCCATCTTGGTGACGTGTGTTGTTGTGCAAGAGATGTAGTTCATTGAGCGTTTCACACAAAAAAATGTGTTACTTCACAGTTTTACGACACATCTTTTTTTTGACTTGCAAAATTATCTTTTCAATTGACAAACATCATATGTGTAATTCGTGGCACAATTCAAACGAGATCGAAAGATAATCTTTCTCTCTCCATTGACTTCAATATATATTCTTTCCGAAATAAGGTCCCATGGAGGTCCACCGGAAGGGGAGGGACTTCGCCACTCTATGAGCAACTCTCATAGGATTGAACGAGGCCCCGCCTCCCACGCTGTATCCAGTTCTTATTATACATCCATGTACCACCCATGCATAAACTTCACAGCGGGCGGAACTTGTCATAAAGTCTGCGAAAATAAAGCCCACCCATTTAGAGGGAAGATATGATTGGTCAATTGTACTGTCATTTGACATTACTCTCTCGTTGAGTTACTATAGCGGGACCTCTGGGAATTTACAGCAGGACCACCAATCAGCTCCTGTCTTCACATAACTCACAAAGACGGCTCAAGAAGCTTCTTTCATTTAACCCTTCACATTCAAACAGAAACTGAACAGGCAGATTCGAAGGGTTTATTTCTTTGGAAATGTTATTTTAAATAGTTATTTTGGTAAAACTAATGAAAAATATTTTTTAAATAAATATTTTAAAAATAAATCTTTTTTAATATAATAATATAAAGAATATTAGAATATCTTAGGCCCTCAGAGAGGGCCTACACCCAAACTCGCCACTGAGTTTGGGTGTAGGTCTTTCTTTTTAAATAATTTAGCTTTTCTCTCCAAAAGGATGTCTTAAAAGAGTTTTCATCAGACTGGCAACAAGATCTGGTTCAGCAGTGACAGCGACAGCCATTTTCTTTTCACTCAAGCTACGAAGGAAGTTCATGACAGAAGATTAGGGTAGCCCAGGTCACGATGCTAGGGCTAGGGGGCATACTGTCATTAGTGTGAATGCTGTGCCACAGCATTCCACTATAGTACTTCAATTCTTTATTCCTCCCCTTATTATTATTTCACCAATACTTTGGCTCTCCATAACTTCAGCTTACTTTCAGCTACAGAAACTATTCAAATATCAAACTATTCAGCCTGTTCAGGAATCGATGGGAAACCTTCAACTTTTAAAAAATATTTTATACTTTTTGAAATATTCAGCTTTTTAAACTCTTTTTTTTAACATTGAAGTCAATGGGAGATGCCTTTGATCTCTAGGCAGCTCGTTAGCTCAACTATAAACACCTGTTTATTTTCTGTCTGATGGAGACTTCATACTACTTACATCTGATATTGAACTCCTTCAGCCTAATTTCAGCTGCAGAAACCATTCAACTATTAACTTATTCAGCTATTTCAGGACATTGAGGCTATCAATGTTGTTGTTTATACCTTTTTTAAACCTTTTCTTTTAAATATTAAGCTTCTTCACTATTTTTCCTACTCTGCAATGCATTTGAGCTGTAACAATTTTGATTCAAATCATTTCACTTTTCTGCATTTCTCCGCTAAGTTCAGCAACACACATACTTGGTTTTTGTAGCTACAAGCAGCATCTAATCAGAGCAGACATGCCCACAGGCAGACAGACAGACTTGCATGTAATATCTTTATTTAACTCCTTCAGCCTAATTCCAGCTGCAGGAACCATTCAAATATCAAACTATTCAGCCTTTTCAACACAAGATGGGAAACTTTCAACTTTTTCAATATATGTTATACTTTTTAAAATATTCAGCTTTTTAAAGTCTTTTTTTAACATGGAAGTCATTGCAATGCATTTGAGCTGTAACAATTTGATTAAAATCATTTCACTTTTCTGCATTTCTCTGCTAAGTTCAGCAACACACTGACTTGGTCTCTGTAGTTAAAAGCAGCTACCATTCAACTAATAACATATTCAGCTTTTTCTGCATTTTCAGCTAAATTCAGCCACAAATGTTCACAGTTTACAGCATTCGCACGCATTTTCTGCAGGAAATGCATTTTCTAGTTGAACATCAACATCTGATTGTCTGATGAATCTGTCACTAACGCTTAAAGGTAGGGTAGGTAAGTTTGAGAAACCGGCTCGAGATACACTTTTTGTTATATTCCGTGGAATGCTCTTAACATCCCGATAGCAATGAATATCTTAACCTGTTAAGCCCTGAGCCTGTTTTTCAGGTCTCAGGCTCGAAAATGACATTCCCAGAACAAATTACCATATCTTCCCTTCTAAAAGGGTTCAATTATTAATCTTTTTTCTCAAAGTAATGATAAACCTGTGAGTTGGATGTAGAAAAGTCAGAATCAATATAGATGTTTATTTTAAAGAAAATTCAGATTTTACATAGTAAAAAACTGTAAATTATAGTGTCCGTCCAAAAATTCTTTTTTACTTATAGTGAAAACCACCTTTGGATGATGGGTTAGTAGACTAAAAGCTTTAGGAATCCAAAGTACAACATATAATAAGTACCCTGTATCAAGATTGATGCAAAACAAGTGACATTTGACCTTTTTAGAGAGATTTAGCAAAAAGAAACCACTTCTGGGGTCATTTGGGTGGATTTTCCATATCTCTGGCCCCCCTTGCTCGATTTTGATGGTTGACGCCTCTTTCTGACTGTTAGAGCCAATAGAATCGAAGGGGGAGTCCCCCACACACACACGTTGTGAAGAGAAAAGGTGGGGGCTTCGCGCATGTAATTTAGCATCAGAGTGAACCTATCTCTAGCTTTGACATCTGGAAACGGAAAAGCAGTTTTAATGCTTATGGATTATCAGAAATCATTTCAAAGGGACACAGACACATTAGATTAACCTATGGATTAACTTCAGCAGCGTTTTTATCGTTTTAATGCCATTGAAGACCACTTTGGAGAGACTACAGAGCCAAGGTAAAAATGTTAGCATTTTTAGCTACCTAGCGTCACCTGTTTTGATGTCCGTTTTTGCTTATAACGTCGCAAATACGTATAATTCAGTGGTAATGTCGGTGTCAATCGATTCTGTGTCACCTCACGATGTGAAATGATGTGTTGGATGTGGTGAAAAGATAAATAATAAGGTTTTGTGAGTGATTTTCGGTGCAGTAAGGTGTTAGCATTTTTCGCTCGTTGCTAATTCAGAGGCTCAGTGTTAGCATTGTGGGTTTTCTTTTGAAAATGAGTTTCTTCCCGTTACATGGATATAAAACATTCATAGTTTTATTAAATGAACATGCCCTCAGACACTGTTTCCTGCAAGATGTTGCGGCAGTACCACGGTACCGGGGTCTCTCGGGCTTAACAGGTTAAGTGCTTTGACAAAAAATCCATAAAAAAATGTCATCTGTGGAAGCCGTAATACTGTAAAAAGCACGACCAATCATGTTAGCCGGCCCGGCTAAAATAACTGGATGGCCTACCTGCCTGTCAGCCTTCCATCTGTGCACAAACTTATCTCGTGCCCTCATTGGTCATGTGCGCGTTTGTGTGTGTTGGAGGAGGGGCTCTATAAGGAAGTGGCAGATTTTCTCCGGTTGTGTATTTTCAAATTCTAGCGATCTCAAGCCGGTTTCTCAAACTTATCTACCCTACCTTTAATATAAATCAAATGTGTTGTGTTTCAACAAAAGACTAGCAGTATCTGTACTGCTGGCCCTGACGGCTCACCACTGGTCGCAGCGCCACATTCAAATGAGAGGATAAGCCTTTCTGCTGGTGCAACACTCCCTTCCGAACCCCACCCTTATCAACACAAACATTCATATACAATGGAGACGCAGGAACAGGGAAACATATCTCAAAGATATTATGGAATGCATCTAGAAAAAAAGGACATATCTAGGAAAGCTAACTTACAGGTTCATACTTAAATGGTGGAAAACATTTACTCCAGTCCCAGATTTGAAGCACTTACTTGGACATTTCTGTTTTATGCTTCTCTTACACCAAGTGTATGTAATGTAAAGAAGTGCTACGTTTCAGAGGGAATTATTTTACTTTTTATTCTACTACTTGTTTGCAACAGCTGCAGTCACTATTTACTTTGCAGATTTGCAGCAAAGTCACCATAAAGAAAACCCTACAGGACACAATACTAAATATTATTTAGAGGGGGCCGTTGCTTCTCTGTAGCGGCTCCCACACTGTGGAACAATCTGCCCATGCACATCAGACAGGCCGCCACACTGCCTGCTTTTACATCGCTTCTTAAAACCCACCTCTTCTCCTTAACGTATTAACATCTTTTAGAGCGTTGCTTTTATTACTTTTAAATTGTCTATTGTTTTTACTTGTACTTGTTTTATGGTGTGTGAGCTGAGCTGTGTTACTTTTTGTATGTTTTGTTTGTTTATTTGCCTGTACAGCACTTTGGTCTGGAGGTTTAAAGTGCTATATAAATAAAGCTGTATTGTATTGTATTATTGTATTATAGTTTAGCATCAGGAAGACTGTGGCAGGTTACATGTTCTTAGTGCAGATGTTTTCAACTGTTCAAAACTACATTTTCGCACTTGACTAATTCCAATCATGATACAAGCTATAAATGCAAACTGTAAAGTGTATTTTATATAAAGAAACAAAGCAACAATAAAGTAAAAAATAAATAATATCATTAATTATCAATCAAACTAATGAACAAATATGTTCTGAGATGAGAACAAATAGAAAGTAATAGCTATCGAAGGATACAAATGCAGCCTCTCAATCTCATTTAGACCATGTCAGTGCTTAAAAATATGCATTGTAGGCCGGACAGAGCGAACGCTGGCGCACTTAGCTGCCGCTGCTCTCCAGCTATTTCTAGTTTTAGTTGTATGTAATGCAACTGTTATCGCTCACTTTGATGACTTTGGCCATTATAATATGATCTGGATGTATCTGCCCAACGATCGAATTAACTAACATCTACCCTACCTGTGTGTCGGGGCCACCACCCCTCACCTGGCTGCTTCCGCGGCGTGAGGCCCATCCTCTAGCCAAACATCACTGACAACTATGTGGATCAACGAGCTGTTTGTGTGGTCTGTGCTCATCTGGACTGCCCTGTCGTTCAACCTAGCAACAGCGGCACTCCAATACACAGCTGCTGAGCTCCTCCGACTACGATTCCACCTGCCCGACACATCACCGGCATTGCACCTCTTTCTGGACATCGCTCGTCATCCCCGTCGGAAATATATCCACCGTGGTTCCCGGCGAAGATTTTACATCGATGACTCCAAACCCATACAATCCATCTGGTCTTCAATTCGACAACACCCAAGAAATTCCGCACGGAAAGTGGACCACTCTGTCTTAGCCAGCTTAGCCAGGTCGGCTAACGTTAGCGCTAAACATAAACACGGCCACACTGATGTCAACTTTGGACTATTTAACATCCGTTCTCTTACGACCAAGGGTCCTCTTCTCCAAGATCTCCTGACTGATCGTAAGTTTGATTTTCTCTGTTTGACAGAAACGTGGCAACAACCTAATGACTTTTCACAGCTGAATGAATCTACTCCTCCTGGGTTTATTTACATCTGTCAACCCCGTGCCACCGGCAGAGGGGGAGGTCTCGCGATGATTTACCGCGAGAGTTTGAAAGTCTCGTCTGTATCTGTGCCTGTTCACGGCTCATTTGAATCAATTGCCTTACAACTCAATGGGCCTATCCCTACCATAGTTGCAAGCGTCTACCGTCCACCTAAGCTTAATAATAATTTCATAAACGAATTTGCTGCTTTCATCACACATCTCTGCTCACTCTCACCTAACATAATAGTGCTGGGAGATTTTAATATACATATGGATACTGTCAACAATGCTCTCATAAAGGACTTCACATCTTGCCTGGACAGTTTTGGATTACAGCAACATATCAATTTTCCGACTCATTCCAAAGGACATATTCTGGACTTGATCTGCTGTTCTGGTGTCACCCCTCTTAAATGTACTGCAACTGATCTTCCAATTTCTGATCACTCATTAATATCCTTTACTGTCACCTTAACACTGTCCAAACCAAATCTGTCACGTGTTATTTCCTTCCGCAACATCAAGGATATTAATTTAACTACACTCTCCGGTGGCATTGACAACCTCCCCAGCATAAATTGTTCATCCCCGCCTGATGAACTGGTTTCTCATTACAATAACAATCTTCATAAACTGCTCAATACCATGGCTCCTTTAAAAACCCGGTCTGTTTCCTTCACCCATTCTGCTCCTTGGTTTACACCTGAACTACGCCAACTCAAAACAAAAGGCCGTCGATTGGAACGCCTCTGCAAAAAAACTGGACTTGTCGTTCACAAAGAAATGTACAATAACCACATTCTCCACTACAAGGACACTCTCTCTACAGCCAAATCATCATATTATGCAGTTCTCATCAGCTCTGGCGAAGGGAACACAAGGGTCCTGTTCTCTACAGTGAAGAACATTCTACGACCACCGGACTCTCTTGCACCTCATCAGTATTCAACTGCCTACTGTAACTCCCTCATGTCATTTTTTTATGACAAAATAGAAAACATTCACCAGCAACTAACTCCTAACACCACCTGCAGTATATCTCTCCCTGTTTTCACCGACCCTCTCTCTCATTCTCTTTCAAGTTTCACACTTCCCTCTGCTGTTGTAATATCTGACCTCATCAGTAAATCCAAGCCATCTACCTGTCAGTTAGACCCTCTTCCTACCCCCCTGGTAAAAGCCTGTCTACCTTCATTGTCCTCCCTTATAACTGCCTTCATTGTCCTCCATTATAACTGTCATCATACACTCCTCCCTCACCTCTTGTCTTGTTCCCTCACTTTTCAAATCAGCCGCCATCACGCCCATACTGAAGAAACCTGGTGCAGACCCCAACAACTTTAATAACTTTCGTCCCATATCTAACCTACCATTTCTCTCAAAAATCCTGGAAAAAACTGTTGCATCCCAGATCCATTCCCACTTGTCTGACAATAACCTGTACGAACAATTTCAATCTGGTTTCCGCCCCCATCACAGCACAGAAACAGCACTGGTGAAAATCACTAACAACCTCCTCATGGCCGCTGACTCCGGACTATTAACTATCCTCATCCTCCTTGATCTTACTGCAGCTTTTGACACCATTTCCCACAGCATCCTCATTGACAGACTGACCTCCATCGGGATCACTGACACACCCCTCCTCTGGTTTAAATCATATCTCTCTGGCCGCACTCAGTTCATCCAACTCAAAACCTTCAAATCACAGCCACTTCCAGTCACGACCGGTGTTCCCCAGGGCTCTGTCCTGGGGCCTCTTCTTTTTATCATCTATTTACTTCCTCTTGGCAATATCTTCCGTAAACACAACATCCACTTTCATTGCTACGCGGATGACACCCAGCTCTACTTGTCCTCCAAACCAACCACCATCCTCCCTCCATCCTCCCTGTCGGACTGCTTACAGGACATCAAATCCTGGTTTTCTTCTAACTTTCTCAAACTTAACGACAATAAAACAGAGGTTCTCCTCATTGGCACAAAATCCACCCTAACCAAACCTGACAGTTTCTCCATTACAATAGACAACTCTTCAGTCTCCCCCTCCCCTCAGGTTAAGAGTCTGGGTGTCATCCTCGACGGCACACTTTCATTCAAATCTCACATCAGTAATATCACTCGGTCTGCCTCCGCCCGTCCCTTAACCCTAAGACCACCGCCATTCTTGTTCACACCCTGGTCACTTCCCGCATCGACTACTGCAACTCCCTTCTCTTTGGTCTCCCTCTCAAATCCATCCACAGACTTCAACTGGTTCAGAACTCTGCCGCCCGCATCATTACCAGAACCCCCTCCATTAACCACATCACTCCTGTTCTTCAGCAACTTCACTGGCTCCCCGTCAAATCCCGTATAGTTTTTAAGATTCTGCTCCTCGCCTTTAAGGCCATCCATAACCTCACTCCTCTGTACATCTCCGACCTCCTGCACATCAACACACCCATCCACACACTCAGGTCTTCTGCTTCCCTCAACCTCACTGCACCCCCCTTCCGTTTAACCACCATGGGGTCCAGAGCCTTCAGCCGCTCTGCACCCCGCCTCTGGAACTCCCTCCCACCTGACATCCGCAACACTGACTCTCTCCCCATTTTCAAATCACGCCTCAAAACATATCTCTTCACACTCGCATATCCACCCTGATCATTATCCATCACACATCCTCTGTTTTTTATTTATTTGGTTATTTGATTGATTTATATACTGCATTGTCTTGTTTATGTTTCTTATGCTGGTGTTATCTATTGTGTATCTTGTTTTTTATGTATTTGTACGGCGACCTTGAGAGCCTTGAAAGGCGCCTATATAAAATAAATGTATTATTATTATTATTGTGAAAAATGTAATTGCTGCTTAATTCATCAATAATAATACAAATAATAATATAATAAAACAGTACTGCTATTTGATCATGTAAAGGATTGTGAAATATGATTAGCCAGCAGTCTCTTCTTCTTCTTCTTCTTCTTCTTCTTCTTCTTCTTCTTCTTCTTCTTCTTCTTCTAGCTGCATTCTGCAATAAAGGAGAGCTAAATTATTATGAGAATAATAATGAGCCAAATATTGAGCCATGTGCTGCTGATCCATGCAGTAATACAGAATACAGAATACCTTTATTCGTCCCACAGAGGGGAAATGTACATTTGTTACAGCAGAAAAGGGCCAAAGACAGCTTTTACATTATATTACATGTCACTTGTTAGACGCTTTTATCCAAAGCGACTTACATACTCAATACTGTGGGCAAAAAAGTACACAATTTACAAAATAGACAGTCTGTAACAGTTCTGAAGATGTAGCAGCCATATCAACACATCCTCACTCCAAGGTCGGCGTATGTTGACGTTATGTCAAGGTCCCCCTGCGGCCCTTAGCGTACATTTTCAACTTTCCGCGATGTCCATAGGCTTCTTGAGATCGCGAGCGAATGCTTCCCGCCGCGGGCCATTCTCTGCTGAAGCATACGTTGCGAGACTGCATTGCATTAAAAACATTATGCTCTCTATATATTGTCTTTATTATGCTATAAACAGTGTCTCGGGCTTTGGCTATAGGGCGGCTCAAAGTATTTTGTCCGGCCGTTGTGAAGACTGCTTTGTTTATTGTCCTTGTTTTTGTTTTAAATAAAGCATATTCAATCGAGACATGCCAAACATGTGACGTCATATGACGCGTCACATCTGCGCACAGGGAGCAGGGAGACCCCGAGATCCGTATTCCCCGTATTTTTTAAATAAAGAGATTTTCAATCACGGGCGCGCATCAAACGTGTGACGTAATGTGGTATTAAAAGTATTAAAAGAGGTGAAAATCACTACAAGTCTGGGCATGTTGAGAGCTGTACATACACACACATTTCATAGTCTTATATTTCAACAGTTTTAAGACAAACTGTGACTTTTTTGACATGGAAATTATTATTTAAGATTGACAAACATCATATGTGTAATTCGTGGCACAATTCAAACGGGATCAAAAGATAATCGTTCTCTCTCCATTGACTTCAATGCATACTTTTTCCGAAATAAGGTCCCATGGAGGAACCCGGAAGTTTGACGGACATTACCCACAATCCTCTGTTGCAACAGGCAACAGCTTCGGTTCATTTTCATTTACAAACTCTTCAACTACAACCGTAGTTATATTTAAAAACATGTTAGAAGGCCTCACGAAATACTTTAATGTAAATTTAAATTTAAATGTGAAGGAATGTGTGTATAACAAAATACATAAACGAAAACGAAACCGGAAACAGACGTAGGCAAGATCCTCAGCTCGATGATTGGATGGTTTAGCCGCAATGCACGCTGGGATTTGATGTTTATGCGATGTGAAATCCGAACACATTTTTTAAAAATAGAATAATACTTTATTCCGAGTGTGCTTGCTTTTCTCTTTGAAAGTCATCACATAACGGCATTGTAATACACGGTTCGGCTGCATTAAATATTACATATCTGCCGTAGTTAACTCTATGTATAGAGCCCTGATGACAAGACTTCTAGACAAACAGGAAGAACTGCCGCCAAAACTGAAAACGTGACGTGGATCATAAATATATAAGCAATTAAACAACATCTTACTTTTCTTTTCACACAATACGTCTCCTTGCAGTATCAACACTAATTCGGCTGACTTATGAAGCTCAGCACAAGTTCAATCAGGAAGACCAAGCTCTTCATTCAGATTACACGTCACCACATTACACTCTCCTTACTCATTAAGTGATCGGGGGCGTCACTCCCCAGCTAACCAATCTTTCCTCTCTCCATTCTCACAAGCCTATCATAGCTACCAGAGACCGCTTTGGATATTGTTACTGCGCAAGGAAAAATACTTGAAGTGGTTGCCTGTTATAAATACCTTGGTATCTGGCTTGATGATTGTCTCTCTTTTAAACTTCAGGTCAATAATCTGCTTAGAAAGCTGAGGGTGAAGCTAGGTTTCTTTTTCAGAAACAAGTCCTGTTTCTCACTTGAGGCCAGGAAAAGGCTAGTCACTGTGACCTTTTTACCTGTGCTGGACTATGGTGATCTGATCTATATGAATGCACCTGCCCATTACCTGAACAAGTTAGATGCCGCCTATCACAGTGCACTGAGATGTGTTACTAATTGTAAAGCACTTACTCATCACTGTACCCTGTATGCCAGGGCAGGTTTGCCTTCACTAACTGTACGGAGGCTTAGTCATTGGTACATATTCATAATATTACCCATGTTGGGTAAACTCCCATCTTATATCTGCTCTCTGATCACACAGAGAGTTGCAGGTAGCTATTGCCTGAGATCACATGATGTGGTCTTGTTACATGTGCCAAGTGCAAGGACTGACTTAGGTACGAAAGCTTTTATATGCGCAGCTCCTCTTGCTTGGAACAGTCTTCAAAAAAATCATTGAAACTGAGCAAGTTGGTTCCACTGCATGTTTTTAAAGCTCGGATAGGTGAAATGCTCTTTGATACTGTTGGTACTTGTAAATGTCGATAGGTATGTAAATGTAGCCCTTTAAATATGATGTAAATATGATTGTTTTATGTTGTTTTATGTTTCATGTGTAACTTACTTGCTGCAGGTCTCCCTTGAAAAAGAGAACAATTATCTCAATGGGACCTACCTGGTTAAATAAAGGTTTAAAATGAAATGAAAAATGTGGTGCTGTGTCTGCAGTCTGCTTACAGTAGAGCTGATGACGTCACATGCCTCTTCAGCGTTGGCAGAGGGGGGAATATATGCAGCTATCGCGATAACATGCGAATATTCACGAGGTAAATAATGGGGCCTCATGCTAACGGCTAACAGCTCTACAGATGTAGCGCCTCATTTAGGACAGTTTGAAACGCGAGGGCCGTGGTCGGCACGGGGTCTGCCCTCGATCAAGAGACAGCCTCCAGTTTGACTTGAGACCGCCCCCGTGATAAATAAATGTAATTATAATGAAGCCAGCTGCAATGGATCATTGATCCACCAGGGGGTGCAGTGGGGTTCCACACTGGAGCTCATGTGAAATAAACTGATACAGTACGGTAGATTTATGTCTGGTACTACTGTATAGCGGATCTTTGTTAAGATCCATATGTCACGGATAGGATCATAGTCTGTGCTAAATAAGAGACATGTAATCATTTACAAAACATCACCATGTTGTTATTTAACTAAATAATGTTGTTTAGTCGAAAAAAACGAACGAGAGGAAATGCAGCCGGCTCTCGATTTTTAATCCTAATTTAATCATCATCTTCACCACGATCATTTATGTTTATGTTCGCCGAATTGACATGAAATCACTGACAAATATGAATATATTGTATTCAACTTCATTAAAACGTTATTAACTTGCCTAAACTCAGTAATTCACAAAAAATATTTATATTTTAATGGAGCCTTGTCAGGCAGATCAGGATCCCGACGCGTAGACCAAGTCGCTGCAAATTATACCGCTTATTACATGGCCACATTCTCAACAAAGTAACGACATGACTCCCAATATTAATTGAAATGCTTTTATGTTAGAAAATGTTTTTATTGATTTAAAAAATAGTTGTATGTATTGATTTAAATTGACATGCATCTGCTAAGAAAAATAGTCCGTTACCGTTTTTTAAACAGTCTGAGGCCCCGGCTCCACGAGGACAAATACGGCAAAACGCATCGGAGTAACGCAAATGCAACCGCAAAAAACCTTCCGTCCCCACGCAATATACACCGGATTGTGTCAAGCTCCACGAGACGGCTCCGTTTACATCCAAACGCTGGAAAAGCTGCAGTACATATGCCGAACCTGTACATGGCGCTGTAACTTCCTCCACAAAAGCAGCAACTTCCTCCACAAAAGCAGCGAAGAAGAATGGTTGTCATGGCTGCACTTCTGTGTATTCTCCGCGGTGGGGGCCGACAGAACCGGGCAGAGTTTTTCGCCGGTCAGCGTGTGTTAAAGTTTAAATCTTCCGGACAAAATTATAAAAGTGCCGGTCAAAGGTCTTCATTGTTATTTATTGAGCTTTAAAACAAATGAATAACGACGATATAATGATATATAATCATCAAATACACGGAGCCTGTCTCTTTTTCCTCTCTTCTGACAGCGTCAGTGTCTGTCTCATGCAGCAGCTGATCCTGTAATGAGTGACCCGACAGTAAAAATGAACATATTTATAACTAGTTTAGGTAGTTTGAGAGGTAATTAAAATAGCTAAGGGTGATGATCTGACTTGAAGTGTGTGTTTTGCTCCCGCTGCATCACAGCGGCAGGAGCTGCGTGTCTCCGTCCTGTCAGATTAGACTTCACTCGCGTTTATGTCCATATCGAGATAAAGATAAATAATCTGAATTCAAGGAGGAGCTCCTGTAGATGTTGCACAAAGAACTGTAGCATGGTCAGTAGCGACTGGAGCACGATAGCAACCCTGCGGGGGAGAGGCGGGGCTATGAAAACGAATGACCGTATAGGCGACTCCACGGCCCCGTTGGACCCCCCAGAGCGCTCCGTTCCCAGATCTATCCACCTTTGGACCCGTTGTCGTTTGCGGGGTCTGTTTCTACGTTTCCCTTACGGCGTCGTCGAGCTTAGAGGGCTATACGCATGAGAAATATGCGGATTCAACCCGTTTTCGTCCTCGTGGAGCCGGGGCCTTAATGAAACGGCAGCTCTCAGCAGTGTGTTTACACACCTAATGGCCCATCAGCCACAGCTATCTCCCCCCCCTGATCTTTCTTCTCCAGCAGTTAAGTTAACTGTAGGTTACTCTGAGTGACAAGCTTACAGTTAGTGAAGTAACACTTTTTTTTTGTGAGTCACGACCTGGCTGTTTCATTCTAATATAACGCTCCAAATGCTACTGTTTCCACTCGGACTTCAATACAGCTACACCATTGTTTGGTTTCCATGGTAGCGCGTCTCTTTAGTAGCGCGCACTCCTTTCCTGTAAATTACAGGTCCAGCCAGGCAAAACAGTGCACTTCTCTTTCCCGCACTACTGTGACAACTAACACTAACATATTCATATTGCTCTTCTCAAAAAGAGAAATATGAACGTTAGTTTTTAACTGAAATTATCAAATAAAGTCAAAATGTCACAGTGTTTACAAACATTGACCATACCGTTCACCAGCCCCCACCCCCCATGCCTACTGTAGGCCTATGTTGAGTATACTCGTTGTTTAAAACTAATTGGCCATCGGAATGTGTGTGTCCCAACCCCCCCCTGTGATATCTCTTCTCCAGCAGTCTGTAGGTTTGTGTTCGCATATTTATGCTGTCGCAGTTCCTGTTGTTTCTATCGCGCATTGCCGGTGTTGTGTCACCCCCATAATGAAATGCCCCCCTTGTCACGGGAACGCGCATTTCTAAATGACACGTTTACACCTTAAAACGATGTTTAAAATGAAAAGTAAACGTTCAGGGTTTTTATTAATGGTAATTTTCAGACTGTGAGTTGTTTAGTGGTAGCTCATATAGTCTTGATTCTTGTGGTTAAACTTTTCGCTCCGTATTTGATGGTAGTGGTGTCGAAATTCATTCGTCACTTCCTTTTCAGTTTTTGTTTTTTTTAATCTTTATGTTGTAACAACAATAACATTATAAATAGTAACATAGCTGAACATGGTATTGCACATTTAGCTTTCAGTGTTACTAACCTGAGATGTTTTTATTACATGAATTAAGGTGACTGAGGCTTTTTAACATAGACTTTTCAGTGTCCCACATTTTGCACAGAACTGTCCCACATTAGGAAATGCAGATTGTCTCAGACAACTTGGCACTAAGAGTACTGATATGTCTACCATTTCTTTTCTGATTGTAATATCTGCATTTTCTCTTTTGGTTTGATTAGGACACATCCTGGGGATTGTGTTTACAAACATTGACCATGCCGTTCACCATCCCCCACCCCTCTACTGTATGTTGATTTTTGACTTTGTTTAGAGCAGTGAATTCTCTTTCAACTTGGCACTAATGGCGCATTTCCACTACACGGTCGGCCTCGGCCACACTCGGTACGGCTTGGCCGCGTTGGGCCTTAACAGGGCCGACTCACTTCATGCTGCGCTTCCATTACAGTTTAGGAACTGGGGTAGTTACTATAGTAACGCAGTGTAGGCGGAGCCGTGACGTCATCTTCAATGAGAAATCCAGAAACACAACACAGCCGTTAGCTGTGAGCACTCAGAGCTCACAGCTCCTTATATATGTTCAGAAACTCGACAAAAGTTAAACAAGTACACACCACAGACTGCCTGTGTCATGGTGAATACAGTCGCTGCTGTATTTATGTCTGTATAGGCCGTTGTTGTGAGTGTGGACGGTCGGGGCATATACTGCGTTAGCTTAGCCAATCTCCATCTAGAAAAACACGAATTTTAAAAGGTTTTTCGCCTGCCGTCTGTCTGCAGACTTGACAAAGCATTAATTCATGGTTTTTACTAACCGGTATCAGTATGTTGTTACTTCGGCATCATTTTGAAACGTGTATTACAATTAAATCACGGTCAAATATGTCCATCTTGTTGTAGTTCTAGCCCTCTTGCCAGCGCTCCTCTCTCTAGTTTAGCATACTCAGCCCGACTCAGCCCTGTTTGTTGGCCCCGATAGAACCACAATTTTCTAGGGCCAGAAAAGAGGGGAAAAAGTGGCCCCGCGCCGTGCCGCGCCGGAACGAGGCCTAGTGGAAGCACAACCAAAAAAGGGGACGGCACGACACGGCACGCTTAAAGCGAGCTACGCGCTGCAATGGAAATGCGCCATAAGAGTACTGATATGTGTACCATTTCTTTTCTGAGTGTAATATCTGCATTTTCTCTTTTGAAAAACTAAGTTTTAGTTTGGCCACTCATTTTTAATCACACACGTCTCCCCATCCCATTCAAATTCAAATTCTTGACTGGAAGGGCAGTGTAGCCTACATGTAAATGAATGGCATTGACTATATGCATTTGAAAAGAAATAGTACCCCCCTCTGAGTTGATCTGTTGACTTCACATCTTGTCACAAACCAGGGGACTTTACTTCCTGATTTTTGGAATACAAAATAATTTATCTGTGTACGTGTTTTACTGAACGAGCATACTGTACTGTGATCTGCATGCACTTATCAAACATTTAATTAAAGGAGTGAAAACAAATAGTGAGGGGGTCCAAAATCAGCCAACGTGCTTTGTTTTTAATCTTCATCACTATAATAATTATATTATATATATATATATATATATATTGTTTAGTGTCCTGTCTGTCTGTAACTTTGTGTGGTAGTGTTACCACTGACAGGTCTCTCTTGGAAATGAGATCTTGTGTCTCAATGAGATTATACACCTGTATAAATAAAGGCTAAAAAAAAAATAAAAATAAAAAAAATAATAATAAGTACATTATTCAAAGGTTTACATTAACTTTGGATAATAACACGGGAGAAACGGATCCTCTCTTTTCCTCTCTCCCTCTCTCTCTCCTGACAGCCCGTCAGTTTCTCATGCAGCTCGCCAAACAGTGGGCGGAAATAATAATAATATTAATTATTTCACACAAAAAGGTTATGACAATATATGACTATTGACGTACAAATAACACTGTCTGTCAATTGTGTAAAATAAGAGGATTAGATTACAACTTGTATTTAGAAATACTCTGTTGTAATTATTGATGCATAAATGTGTTCATCCATTCAATGTGGCATCTGCTATAATGGGGTTAATGTATGATATTACTTAATAATACAATACACTATATAATATATGATATGATAATTACATTTTAATTTGATTCATTTCTTATTTCATAGTTTCTCATCATTATTATGAAAGCACCTATTGTTTTAAATAATGGTCGGAATGTGACCTGTGAGCCTTCTGAATTACCGTGGGATAGCACATTCTAAACTAAAATGTTCAATCAATAAAGTAACATCTTATCTTATCTTAATAATATCTTCATATTAATAATAATAATAAATCATACAGTATGTGTCCGAAAGGGAGCAGGAGGAAGCAAACACAAAAATATACAAAAAATATACTGCATATTAAAGCAAACGATTGTAAAGGTAAAAGTATGAGCATCAAATCAAATCAAGTTTTATTTATATAGCACATTTTTAAGCGATTTTTGGTCGAGCCAAAGTGCTGTACATATAATAAAAATACCCTACAGTAAAGACACTTTACAGCAAATACAACAGCACAGTTTGTTCAGAATATCAGTATGAGAAAACGACACCCTCTGTCCTTAGACCCTCACATCGTACAAGGAAAAACTTCCAGAGAAAAACCCACATTTCAAAGGGAAAAATGGGAGAAACCTCGGGGAGAGCAACAGAGGAGGGATCCCTCTCCCAGGATGGACAGAAGTGCAATAGATGCCGTGTGTAAATCGAAGAGATAATACATTTTACAGCGTAGGTAGACCGCATGACAAATAAAGAAGTGTAATGTAAACATTTACATTATTATTATGATTATTTAATATATAAAGACTATATATTATTGAATTACAAGATTAGATATACTTTATTTGATCGAAAATATTGATGTGTGCGCCTCTAAACAAAACTGAAAGTCCATGAAAAGTTGTCTTTCTGTATTTGTGAATGAAGCGCCATCTCCTGGTTAAATCCTGAAATTGAAAATCTGGCAACGCCCTCTTGGAAAATAGTGGGAGGGCTTAACATTCCCAGATGCTGGTCTTAGGCAGGAAGCAGGCAGGAAGCTGTAAGCTGGAGTCCTATCTGGAGTGCTACATCTGTATGTCCCTGTTGCAGATCCATTCTTTAATAGTGATGTGCCCAGGGTTACACCATCTATCGTTTACAAACACAGCCAGCCCTCCTCTTTTCCTCTTACCGCTCTCTCTCGTCCTGTCCGCCAGCAGCAGATGGAAACGATCAACACCAATCATGTGCTTCATCCTTCAGAACCATCTGGTATTGAGGTGTGTACGCAGGGACACAGGGCCGCATCCTGAGGAGAGCCCAGCAGTCACTGTGGGTGGCGGGCGGCACAGTTGTTTAGGGATATATGACCCCGTGGGGGGGTCAAAGGTTTATTAAAGAACCAGTAAGTACTTGTTCAAAATAGAGCCCTGACCCATTACCCTCTCTCCCCACCCCCCACCTGCTCTTCTAACACACACACACACACACACACACACACACACACACACACACACACACACACACACACACACACACACACACACACACACACACACACACACACACACACACACACACACACACACACACACACACACACACACACACACACACAGCACCTGTTCAGAACATGCTAGTTGCTGAGTGCTGGCTACAGAACACACACTGCTGATCTGAAATCAGTCATCACAGAACAACAAATACGCTGTCATCAAAAGTGAAGCAAGCTCCACATACTGTAATTAGTTTGTAGATTGTTATTTAGTTATACCATGACATGTTTTAATGAATTTATATGTAGTTGGTATGATTTCATAAAAACAATGTTATTTTATTACAAACAGAAGAATGAATACAATTGTGTCATATAGAGTTTTAAGCAAGCAGGAGTGCAAGTTCGTAAATAATATATTTATATTAAAGATAGCAAAAACAGTATTTGAAATGCAAGAAAGTTGTATGCATGAATGCAAAACAGTATTTCTTTCTTAATGTAAATGCTGTTTCTTATCAAAACTTGTCAAAGATCTATTCTGAAAGATTGTATCAATACAACATGTCAGCTGGACCATCACTGGTAATGATGTGAACAGAAGTGAGTGGTGCTGTGCAAACCCTGCCAGTGGCGGATCTAGAACATTTTAAATAGGGTGGCAAGAGGTTTTTGCGAGGAGGCATGGGAGGATGAATGAATTCACACACAAAACACTGAAACACAAAAATATATTTAAACTATATATTGTTATATCATCACAAAAGGAACATGCCCAATTATCAAACAAAACAAGACTGTGCAGCAAAATGAAAATATATTAAAAAAAATTACAATAATTTCTTCAAGGATGTAGTCGATTAAAAAAATAAAACAGCAGGCAAAATACAAGTAGGCTACCTTAACTTTTACACAGATCAGTCAAATGACTTTGTTACAATTTAAGTACATGGACATAAAGACATCACCTATCTATCTTAAGGTCGGTTGTTGTTCTGTGCAGCAAAACGTTTGACAGAAATATCCATGTAGTCTGTGGAAGTGGCCTTCTTCCAGTTTGAATAGCTGTTTTCTGCTGTGAATACTTCCCTGCATCTTGAGAGAAGGAATACTCAAACCATGGCCAACAACGTTAGCACTCCTTGGGAAAGCTTCTCTTTGCTGCTCCATGAAGTTTGGGAAATGTCTTAAGATGGTGCCTTTGGTTTCATCACCTTTGCATTTTGATATATCTAAAAGAAAGATAGGAGAGTGGCAAATATAATGATCTAATGCAGGCGGGAAGTTAGTCTCTATCATAGCATTTGCAATAAGATGCATTTGTAAATCTTTAAGCAAGTAATTTTTTGTAACACATAAAACAGGAAGTAGGAATCAACATTTTATTTCATGTGACGTTTTACGTGAGTGGAATGGGATGTAATGAATGGGGAATAAAACAACAAGTCCTCCAACTCATACGACCAAATGGGCCGATTGTTCAAGCGCTTAATACGACCTATAATTATGTTTTAAAGTTTTCGCCCTCTAGTGCTCCCGTTGAATGCAAACGTTACAGATGGTCGTTTATTCACAAATAACCCTCTCTGTAAAATCCTAAATTGTAGGATAGTTTGGCCATTAAACTGCTTTTTGATTAGATTTCTAGCGAGAAGTGTATATTGTACTTTTAGAATCCACGTCCAGTCGATATGTAGGATCTATAGTTTGATGGATATTACGAAGATGATTTGAGGTTTCGACAGGAGAACGTGTATACAGACGTAGCAGTTTATTTCAGACTCCAGCTTACAGCTTCCTGCCATTCACCATCCCCCACCCCCCTACTGTATGTTGATTTTTGACTTTGTTTGCCTACATGTAAATGGGTGGCATTTAGTACCTACCCCCCTCTGAGTGAATACCTGTTGACTTCACATCTTGTCACAAACCAGGGACTTTACTTCCTGATTTTTGGAAGACAAGACTGACCCAAGATACCTGTACATAGTACATGGTTTGAATTGGAGAAGAGCAATGGTTATCGATGGTGCTTTTAAAGCCTATTGTATACTAACTGTGTGATTTATATTGCTTTTCAAATGCATATAGGCCACCCATTTACACTGCTCTTCCCGTCAAGAATATGAATAGAACTTAGTTAGATCACTTTACATTTCTGCGAATGAATTTTTAATCCCACACGTCTCGCCGACCCTGGAGTGACCACTGGCACTGGAATGACCGGTGGCAATGGTGTTTTTAATTATTTATTCATGTAATGAACATTTCTGTAAATGTGCCAGAGTTAGCCAAGAGGCTATTTTTCATCTGTAGTTAGTCCCTGGACAGATTTTAAAAGTCAATCTAAAACACATTTCATTTTAAACAAGTAAATACAATACATTTAAAACATGCAACATACATTACTGGAATACTTAAATAAAACAATTTAAAATACAGAACATTAAAACAAAACAAAAGAACATGTTAAAACATGTTAAAACACAGGCAGTGGGTTGTAAGGAGCAGAAGATTGGGTCAGTGTTGGCAGAGCTGATTCCTCACTAACCATATTTTGAGTTTTGATTTAAATAAAGTGAATGTGGACTGGTCTCTGATTGGAGATGGGATTGAGTTCCATTGGTGAGCAGCTTTAACAGAAAATGAAGACTGACTGAAAGAACTTTTTCTGAGTGGAATAATGCCACCTCCTCTCTCTGCACCTCTTGTTACCCTAGTTGCAGTTGTGCATATGTTAATAAACTGTCTAAGAGGAGGTGAGGTAAGGCCGTTGACAATCTTGTAAAAAAGGCAAGCATTTGCATGTTTACTGAGGTTTTCCCAGCTTAGCTACTTGGCACTAATGGCGCGTTTCCACTACACGGCCTCGCTCGGCCTCGCTTGGCCGCGCTTGGCCTCGTTAGGACCAGCTCACTTTATGGCGCGTTTCCATTACAATTTAGGAACTGGGGTAGTATCTATAGTAACGCAGTGTAGGCGGAGCGACGCTGCTTAAAACTGCCGTGACGTCATCTTCAATGCGACACAACACACAACAATGGAGGATGTGGAAAAGATCGTTTGCATGTTTCTTGCTGTGTGGTTTATTATCACAAGAAATAGGCAAGAGTTGTTTCGAAAGAGGCGACTTGTAGCAAGACGAGGTATAGAAGAAGCTGACGCGAGAGTTCGGGCAGTCCTACGCCGCAGAGACTACAGGACGACTCGAACTACTACTACTAATACTTCTTCTTCTTCTAGACTACAATGCTACTTGGTAAGCTAACGTTCGCTAACTAGCAATGTGTTTAGGCTCACGCTCCCTATACGACCAAAGTATTTCAAGTATTTAATTAATTGTAGCTACCACTTTTGTGTATTAAAATATGTATGCTTTTGTTTGTGTATTTCAGAAGTTACGTCGCCGCCCTAGACCATGTGTTTGGATGCTCGACCGAGCTACCGAGTGGTGGAATGTGATTGTTCCATCTTTACACACACTCAGTAGGTGGAGAACTTCAGGATGTCTGAGGAAACCTACGTCTACCTGTGCAACAAACTGCGGCCAGCGATGGAGAGACAGGACACACCATTCCGCGAGTGTATACCTTTAAAGAAGAGAGTGGCCATCGCACTGTGGAAGCTTGCTACCAGCTCAGAGTACAGAAGCATAGGACATCTTTTCGGAGTGAGCAAGACAACTGTGTGCCGGTGTGTGCAAGACTTCTGTGCTGCTGCAGAGACGTGGTTAGTACCGGAACTAATTCGTTCACCAGACCGGGAGAAATTTGCAGAAATGGCTGCCTACACTGAGAACAGGTGGGGGCTCCCTCAGTGTGTAGGTGCTATTGATGGGTCACACATACCCATCTTGGCACCACAGGAATACCACTGTGACTATTTCAACCGTAAAGGCTGGCACTCCATCATCCTTCAAGGAGTTGTAGATGGAAAGGGACATTTCTGGAATGTGTTTGCAGGAATGCCTGGGAGCTTGCATGACGCTCGGGTTTTGAGACTGTCCACATTGTGGGAGTTAGCCAGTCGTGGCAACTACTTTCCAGCTTGCACCAGGAACATTGGTGGGGTGAATGCTGGCTATTACATCCTGGGAGACAATGCCTATCCCTTGAAAAACTGGCTCTTAAAACCCTTCCCTGACACTGGACGGCTAACAGAAGAACATGTGACATACAACAAGAAGATTTGCAGAGCACGGGTAGTGGTAGAAAACGCTTTTGGTAGACTGAAGGGAAGGTGGCGTTGCCTCATGAAAAGAAATGACTGTGATGTGAAACTTGTGTAATCAATGGTGCTGACATGCTGTGCTCTGCATAACCTCTGCGAGAGTCATGGAGAGACCTATGATGATGGGTGGGATGCACCAGCAGCAGCAGAGCCAGGGGTAGCAGTGGCACAAGGTGCAGAGGAGGAGGGCAGGGACATACGAGAGGGTCTGATGCGCTACCTGAATACCTAGAATGTATAATGTAATACCTAAATATTCATTGTATTGTATTGAACATAAATAAATCTTTTTTTTTTCACATACATGTGTTTGTCAAATTATTTAAACCAAAAAAATGTTATCAGAATTGACTATTTAGTAAATATTTGAATTTCAAGCACCAGTACTTACTGCCCCATAATAATAATAATCTAAAAAATTAAGCAAATATCAAAGCAAACTATAAACATAAATACAAAAGTGTAAAACACAGCAGAACTATATTCAGCCTCAAGGTTCAAGGTTTTTTATTTTGTCATACGAGCATAGCTACAGTGTAGTTATGACAATGACAATCTTAGGTCACAGGCTCCTCCAACAGTGCAACACAATAACCCAGATAAACAGAAATATAGTGCAAGTAAATATTAAGCGCTGTGCACCGCTCTCTTTGTATAGGTGTTTTCTTTTGTTCTCTTCTCTTTTAAATATATAAGCAATGTGTTTGAGTCTAGCACAACGAGGGTATTACAATTGAGCAATTTTTACTACATGTATTATTTATTTATCATGTATTCTTAATACCATTACAAAATATGTAATGTTATGTTTTAGAGGAGGACCTCAAGCTAGCAAACTCAATTTCAAACAGTATGCAGAGTTGTCCTACTAAAGACTTAAAATGTATTATTTAACCAAGTATTTATTCTCTTATTTGCTTTAATTGCAACAGATGTTAAAGGTTTCACTGTGATAAGTATTCTCTTAAATCCATAAACCCCTGTACAGTGCTTTGTGGACGATGATGGTGTTTATGATATTTCTGACTGCAGAGGGACGCCTAGATGATGCCATCTTTCTGTGTGATCGCTGCTGGGTGCAATTATTTATCAACAAGCAATAAGATAAGTCAAAGAAGTACTTTATTTAACACAATTTGGGAAGTGTTTTCTTGCAGCAGCATAAAAAGACATGGCATTGATTGTAAAAATAAACATATTTTTTTAAAGATAAAAAATAAACAAGAAAGTACAAATGTAAATAAACAATATAATCTCAGCCAGAGGTTATTTGTTGGATCACAGAGGTGGAGGAGACGGGTTGACACGTTGGCTGCCCGTTCCCCCTAGCACCTGGCAAAAGAGTGCGCAGGAAGGATACATTAAAGCTCTCTGCGTGAGCGATCTCCTCCCTTCTCAAGGCTGCTTCCAACAGCCTCGCCTCCCTCGCCTCCACCAAGGTCTGGTTCATGTGCTGAGCCCGCAGGGCCCGGTCTTCCTTCTGCTGGGCCCGGTCTTCCTTCTGCTGGGCCAGGTTCTGCTCCTGGTGTTCCTTCTGCTGGGCCAGGTTCTGCTCCTGGTCTTCCCTCTGCTCTGCCAGGTTCTGCTCCTGGTGTTCCTTCTGCTGGGCCAGTTGCCGTTCCTGCAGGGCCAGATCCTCTCCTCCTCGTTTCTTCTTGCCTGGGTGACAAGATAATTATATCAATAATAATTAGCAATAAGAATGAAAAAACACAGGACAGGTACAGGTCACACAAGGATATAAGAATAAAATGTATAAACAGAACAACAGTAAGGATGAATTAAAGAAAGTTCTGGCCCTAGATACTAGCTGCTTACTAGCTAGTTACTTTACTTGTAACAGAGCATTTCCACACAGTGGTACAGCTTATTTTACTTACTGACGATGGATGGTCTAAAGTTTTTTTTAAAAGTCACAATTCCAGCCTATTTCTTACCTAGAACCACACGCAGCGGTGTCGAGCTGGCACTCGGCGTTGGTGTCTGTGCTCGTGTTGGTGTCTGTGTCTGTGGTCGAGCTGGAGTTTGTGCTGTTGATGTGGAGGATGTCGATGCAGAGGACGTTGTTGGGAACTGTTCCTCCTCGCTAGTCCCAATGTAATCATCTAGAACAGAAACATGACTTGTTAATTCCACAAACTACTGCAGCACAATACTATAAATAGCAACAACAACTATAGAAAAGACAAACTGAACGTAAACAATGGCACATGTAGTGTTAGCAAACAATAGCTCTAGCTAATGCTATCTGCCTTAGCTAGCTAGCTAGCCTTCGGGGCTCCATAATAGCATGGGTTGTCGAACATAAAGGTAAGGATAAAATTGACTTATTTGTTAGAAGTGAGCTTTAGAACAGATAGGGACACAAAGCTTTCAAGCAAATAACAGAGCGTTAGCAAAAACGTACCATGCAGAGACTCCAGTAACGCCGTTGCAGAGTCCAGGCCTCCCTCTCTCCCAACGCTAGCCGGTCTATGGCCGTAAATGGTGTCCATTAGGTCAAACCACTTCCAGTTTTTCCTACTGGCACCACTCGTGTTGTTGTTGTCCTTTACCAAGCGATATTCACTCTTCATCTTTTTGAGTTTTTCCCTACACTGCACGACAGTCCTTGAGTAACCGCTTGTGGACATCAGTGTAGAGACCTCCTGAAAGACTTTAATATTGCGAGTTGTCCCGTCGAGCTCCCGCTGGACCTTATCATCTGCAATATAATGGAGGACGTCTCCCCATCCCATTCAAATTCAAATTCTTGACTGAAAGAGCAGTGTTGCCTACAGTACATGTAAATGGATGGCATTGCCTATATGCATTTGAAAATAATTAGTGCCCCCCTCTGAGTGACTACGTGTTGAGTTCACATCTTGACTTTACTTCCTGATTTTTGGAAGACAAGACTGACCCAAGATACCTGTACATAGTGGAAAGTGAAATTGACATTGTCAAATTTAATAAAAATACAAAATAATGTTCACATTTGGGAACCGATTGGAAACATAGGACTCAATATTTTGCTTCACATTGAGGGGAAGAGCCATTTTCCCATTGGTCCCAGTCCACTTGGTTCTTTTCACCATTCTCCCATATGTTACAAATGGCTGTCTAGCCCTGTTTGTTTTTTTGACCTTTCAGATGTTGTTGTGTAGCCTCTGGAGCAGAAATGAAAGAGTTTTAAAAATGTTTACGTTTTGGTACGTTTTTAGGGAAATGTTGTAATATTGCAACGTTGGCCTTAGGTGGGAGCAGAATTTCTGTATTTCTACTCACATTGTCTGAATAAATATATTGAACAACTAAGGGTTAATTTGCAGGATTGATTGCTTACTTAGCCCTATATCAGTATATAGCATGAATAATAATCACACATCAGTCATATTTGTTATGAATAATCATTTATCATTTATTAAATAGTAAGTCGCTTTGGATAAAAGCGTCAGCTAAATGCAATTTATGAAAGCCTCACTCAGGATTTTTTTACCAAGTGTTTTTATTGCTCTTGGGGCATTAAAAACAAGATTTTAACTTTAGTTTTTTATATAATATCTATATTTTCTCTTTTGAAACACTAAGTCTTAGTTTGGCCATAGTTATTTAATATATAAAGACTATATATTATTGAATTACAAGATTAGATATACTTTATTTGATCTAAAATATTGATGTGTTCAAATGCTCTTCTAAACAAAACTGAAAGTACATGAAAAGTTGTCTTTCTGTATTTGTGAATGAAGCGCTAAATCCTGAAATTGAAAATCTGGCAACGCCCTCTTGGAAATAGTGGGAGGGCTTAACATTCCCAGATACTGGTCTTTGGCAGGTCTAAGGCAGGTAGCTGGCAGGTAGCAGGCAGGAAGCAGTAAGCTGGAGTCTGAAATAAGCTGCTACATCTGTATGTTTCCAATCGGTTCCCAAATGTGAACATTATTTTGTATTTTTATTAAATTTGACAATGTCAATTTCACTTTCCAATATGTACAGGTATCTTGGGTCAGTCTTGTCTTCCAAAAATCAGGAAGTAACGTCCCTGGTTTGTGACAAGATGTGAAGTCAACACGCAGAGGGGGGTACTACTTCTTTTCAAATGCATATAGGCAATGCCACCCATTTACATGTACTGTAGGCTACACTGCTCTTTCAGTCAAGAATTTGAATTTGAATGGGCTGGGGAGACGTGTGTGATTAAAAATGAGTGGCCAAACTAAGACTTAGTTTTTCAAAAGAGAAAATGCAGATATTACACTCTGAAAAGAAAGGGTAGACATATCAGTACTCTTATGCCCCTTTCACACCCTTTCAGCTCCGGCTTGGAGCTGGAGCCTGAAAAGTACCGGTTTTTCCTGTTCACACCGCAGCAGCGCCGCCTCATAGCTCCGGAATCCGGTTCACTTCCAGCTCCAAAAAATTGTCGGTCTAGAGGCAAGAGCTTCGGAGCTAGAGGCGGCGTCACTTACGTCTCTCTTACGTCGAGGCGTGCAGGAAACTAAACCCACCTCCCCTGAACATGGGTCGACTGAAGAGTCTTGTCATGCCTGCCGAGTCTCGCCATGCCTGCCTACAAGCAGTAGCGCTGAGCAAAGTGACTAGAAGGCAACCACACACTTATAAAAAAAAAAAAACACTTTATAAAGTCAGGCAACCCTAACCAGGCTTCGTGTGATTCTGTTTATTTGTACCTTACTTTGACCATCCGTTCGCTGTTATTGATCATTGTGGAGAGCAGGCAGACGTTTTGTTTTTTATTATAGCAGCTATCGGATGGAATCAATACATGGGCTGCAGAGGTTGTCATGTCCGACTATCACAAGTAGAATCATAATGAAAAATACGCCCGTAAAATGTGCCTGTAGAATACGGCTTAGCAAGTAGTCAGTTTAGCTTCGGTTGCTATGCTAACATCACCCATGTTATACCAGAGAAACTTTCATAACAGCGTTGTGATGCCAAACAGCGTTAATTCAGACTGACACACATTCACTTAAGGGGAACTGGGGATATGTATCAGCTGCTTGTGTGACAGTCAGACAGTGAATACTTTAGAGCCGTGTGAGCTAACCCGGAGCTAACGGGAGAATAAACTCCCGTGGAAGAGCAGCCAGCACTGCAGCGGTCGGCAAATGCCGCTGAAACACATTAATAAACAATGAACCACGGCACTCTGGAGAAAAGTATAAGGTTGGAGAAGTCGTTATTTAATTTAATCTGGCTTCGTATGATTAAAAGCAACACGATCATCGACCCGTTGTTGTTGTTGTTGTGAGCTCCGTTGGGGAGAAAATCAGCGATGTAAACGGTGACGTCATGACACAGCAGCGGCAGCTCTGGGCGGTGTGAACAGAGCGGGAGCAGAAAAGGGAAACCGGAGCTGAACCAGAAAAGCTCTAGCTAGGAGCTAGAAAGGGAAAAGCGCTGGTGTGAAAGCCGCATTAGTGTCAAGTAGCTAAGCTGGGAAAACCTCAGTAAACATGCAAATGCTTGCCTTTTTTACAAGATTGTCAACGGCCTTACCTCACCTCCTCTTAGACAGTTTATTAACATACGCACAACTGCAACTAGGGTAACAAGAGGTGCAGAGAGAGGAGATTGCATTATTCCACTCAGAAAAAGTTCTTTCAGTCAGTCTTCATTTTCTGTTAAAGCTGCTTAGCAATGGAACTCAATCCCATCTCCAATCAGAGACCAGGGGCCTATACTACGAAGCAAGATTTTCGTTTAGCAAGCTAACTTCAGGGGTTTCCGGTCCTACGAAGCTGGTTCACTTTTTAGCGGGCTAGATCTCCACGGTAACTTATCCTGGAACCTAGTCTGCTCCGAAGCAGGATAGGTTCCAGGATAAGAGATCAACTCAGTGAAAGCACCACCTGCTGACCAATCAGAGCTCAGTGTACGGAGGAAATACAGTTTAAACTGCCGTTGCAGGAAAGACGGCCGGCCAAAATCACCGACTGTGTGAACGTGAAAATGAATAGAATATCACCTCGAATCTTCTGAGCAATCTGACTATTAGCCTATAACTATTATACTATTATTATACTATTATGTTAAGAAAGCTTAATTAAATATCTGCCACAACATAAGTAACCGGATCAAAGTAACATTACGTAGCCTACAGTCCGCGGCACTGTGAGTGCAGACGTCGATGTGTCCCATTATCATTCATATCACATCATATCACATCATAATGTATCATATATTTCCTTATCTGAGTCAGCTTCTTGAGCCGTATCTGGCCGTGCAACACTCACAGTGTCACATACTGTATGCAGAAGTATTATTTTAAGCAACACATTAAGTTGACGAAACACTCGAGTCAAATGTAATTAAAGTCAGATCCACTCGTGTCTTGGACGGGGCAGTGGAATCATAAACCTGTTAATGTACGCATTCAAACACTTTTTCTTTTACCAGCTGTATTCACCTTGCAGGTGCAGCTATGTGGCTTTTATCCTGGATAAAGTGTTTAAGTCATGGATGTTTAAAGTTTAACTTCTTCATATTTGACTAATATTATAGTTGACTTTTCATTCAGGAAGTATGACGCTACGCTGTCAGAACGCTTCTCCATGTTTGTGATTGGTCGAATGCTCCAAATACCACCCATTTTATGTGAACGCGCACCTAACTAGATAGGACACGGCTGGCTTGCGATCGAGTTGATAGTCAGCGTCGTAGTACAGTTTAGCGAGAGCGTTTTTTTTTTGGATTAAGTCAACCGGATAACTCAAAACATATCCAGGATATGTTGAACTAGAATCGTAGTATACCCCCCTGTCCACATTCACTTTATTTAAATCAAAACTCAAAATATGGTTAGTGAGGAATCAGCTCTGCCAACACTGACCCAATCTTCTGCTCCTGACAACCCACTGCCTGTGTTTTAACATGCTTTAACATGTTCTTTTGTTTTGTTTTATTTGTTTTGTTTTAATGTTCTGTATTTTAAATTGTTTTATTTAAGTATCCCAGTAATGTATGTTGCATGTTTTAAATGTATTGTATTTACTTGTTTAAAATGAAATGTGTTTTAGATTGACTTTTAAAATCTGTCCAGGGACTACAGATGAAAAATAGCCTCTTGGCTAACTCTGGCACATTTACAGAAATGTTCATTAATGTGCACTGTCCCTGTTAAATGAATAAATAAATAAATGAATAAATAAATAAAAACACCATTGCCACCGATCATTCCAGTGCCAGTGGTCCCTCCAGGGTCGGCGGCCACACCTAATGAACCCACCAGGGCAGTTTCCTCAGAGCGAGAGGAACTTTTTTATCAGGACAGCTTTTTTAACCTGTTACGCACCATCCCCCCGGTACCGGGCGGATAAACGCGTCATTTGCAGGAAACAACGTCTAAGGAATCTTAATATTTAATAAACTATGAATGTTTTATATCCATGTAACGGGAAGAAACTCAGCTAACTGATCTTTTTAATTTTTTTTCTCCAAAAAAACCCCACAATGCTAACACTCAGCCTCTGAATTAGCCACGAGCGAAAAAATGTAACCTATCTCTGCACCTAAACTCCCAATAACTCCCTTATTACTTATCCTAGATGCACAGCCAACCCCTCGTTTTGCATCAGCTGGAGACACAGAATCTGGGGGTGCCCACCTCAACACTCAGTGATAAACATTTGCGACGCTATAAACGAAAGCGTACATCATAACATGTGGAGCTAGGTAGCTAGAAACGCTAACATGGCTTACCTTGGTCAAAGCTGGTCTTCAATGGCATTAAAACGATAAAAAAAACGATGCTGCAGTTAATCCATAGGTTAATCCAATGTGTCTGTGTCCTCTTTGAAATGATTTCTGATAATCCATAAGCATTAAAACTGCTTTTTCGCTTCCAAATGTCAGAGCTAGAGATAGGTCCACTCTGCTGCAAAATTACATGCGCGCAGCCCCCACCTTTTCTCTTCACAACCTGTGTGTGTGGGGGCCTCCCCCTTCGATTCTATTGGCTCTAACGGTCAGAAAGAGGTGTCAACCATCAAAATCGACCAAGGGGGGCCAGAGATATGGGAAAAAAAACATTTTCACCCAAATCACCTCAGAGGTGGGGTGGTTTTGGCTAAACCTCTCTAAAAAGGTCAAATGTCACTTGTTTTGCATCAATCTTGATACATGGTACTTATTATATGTTGTACTTTAGTCTACTAACCCATCATCCAAGGGTAGTTTTCACTATCTGTAAAAAAGAATTTTTGGACGGACACTATAATTTACAGTTTTTTACTATGTAAAATCTGAATTTTCTTTCAAATAAAAAACATCTGAAACATGAAAAACAGGCTTGGTGCTTAACAGGTTAAGGGACAGCATCGCCCTGAGATCTATGTTGCTAATATTTTCATGGTCATAACGCCATTTGTAACATATAGGAGAATGGTGAAAAGAACCAACTGGACTGGGACCAATGGGAAAATGCCTCTTCCCCTCAATGTGAAGCGATCTAACTAAGTTCTATTCTTATTCTTGACGGGAAGAGCAGTGTAAATGGGTGGCCTATATGCATTTGAAAAGCAATATAAATCACACAGTTACACAGTTAGGCTTTAAAAGCACCATCGATAACCATTGCCCTTCTCCAATTCAAACCATGTACTATGTACAGGTATCTTGGGTCAGTCTTGTCTTCCAAAAATCAGGAAGTAAAGTCCCTGGTTTGTGACAAGATGTGAAGTCAACAGGTATTCACTCAGAGGGGGTTAGGTACTATTTCTTTTCAAATGCATATAGGCAATGCCACCCATTAACATGTAGGCAATGGGATGGGGAGACGTGTGTGATTAAAAATGAGTGGCCAAACTAAGACTTATTTTTTCAAAAGAGAAAATGCAGATATTACACTCAGAAAATAAATGGTAGACATATCAGTACTCTTAGTGCCAAGTTGTCTCAGACAATCTGCATTTCCTAATGTGGGACAGTTCTGTGCAAAATGTGGGACACTGAAAAGTCTATGTTAAAAAGCCTCAGTCACCTTAATTCATGTAATAAAAACATCTCAGGTCAGTAACACTGAAAGCTAAATGTGCAATACCATGTTCAGCTATGTTACTATTTATAATGTTATTGTTGTTACAACAGAAGATGTTTTTCTTTATATTGAAGTTAAATGCATCAATCTGGTGCACTTTGAGGGGAAAATTAAGAGATTTATGGATACCGCTGGAAAAAGCTGCAGTACATATGCCAAGCCTGTACGTAGCGCTGTAACTTCCTCCACAAAAGCAGCCTTCTGTTTATTCAACGTGGTGGGGGGCTGAGTTTTTCGCCGGTCAACGTGTGTTAAAGTTTAAATCTTCCTTATTGAGCTTTAAAACAAATTAATAACGACTATATAATAATAAAATAAACGGAGCCTGGCCTCTCTTTGTCCTCCCTCTCTTCTGACAGCGTCAGTGTCTGTCTCATGCAGCAGCTGATCCAGTAATGAGTGACCCGGCCGACAGTAAAAATAAACATTTATAACTAGTTTAGGTAGTTTGAGAGGTAATTAAAATAGCTAAGGGTGATGATCTGAATTGAAGTGTGTGTTTTCCTCCGCCCGCTGCATCACAGCATATACTGTACAGCACTTTGGCAAAAGCCACTGTGTCAAGTGTCTAGTGACTATTTCTCTTAGCGGATGCATGTCAATTTAAATCAATACATCAATAAAAACATTTTCGAAATCCATAAAAGCATTTCAATTAATATTGAGAGTCATGTCGTTACTTTGTTGAGAATGTGGCCATGTAATAAACGGGATAATTTGCAGCGACTTGGTCATTATGGGGGTATGCGTCGGGATCCTGATCTGCCTGACAAGGCTTCATTAACATATAAATATTTTTAGTGAATTACTGAGTTTAGGCACGTTAATAACGTTTTAATTAAGTTGAATACAGAATATTCATATTTGTCAGTGATTTCATATCAATTCGGCGAACATAAACATAAATGATCGTGGTGAAGATGATGATTAAATTAGGATAAAAAATCGAGAGCCGGCTGCATTTCCTCTTGTTCGTTTTTTTCGACTAAACAACATTATTTTGTTAAATAACAACATGGTGATGTTTTGTAAATGATTACATGTCTCTTATTTAGCACAGACTATGATCCTATCCGTGACATATGGATCTTAACAAAGATCCGCTATACAGTAGTACCAGACATACTGTACATCCAGCTTACTGTATCGAAGTTGATTTCACATGAGCTCCAGTGTGGAACCCCACTGCACCCCCTGGTGGATCAATGATCCATTGCAGCTGGCTTCACAATAATTACATTTATTTATCACGGGGGCGGTCTCAAGTCAGACTGGGGGCAGGCTCTTCATCACGGGCCTTTCACGGGCCGTTCACAGGCCGACCACGACCCTCGCGTTTCAAACTGTCCTAAATTAGCTGCTACATCTGTATGCGGTAGCTTCCATGTAAAGTTACGGGTTGAAAACAGTATTATTTCATAATAAAACCAATGATCAAATGATTTAACAGTGATATCTGCAGTACTCATCCACTAAAAAACATCAATTTATCCTTGTTAATTATACGACATTAATTGGTTTAAATTGTGTACAATGCTTTTGTGTTTTTCCCATACGATTTTCTCTTTCGAATCTGAGAGACACATTTCTTTTTTCAGAGGTTTTGATAGGCTAAAATCACGCCGCAATGCACGTCGGGATATGGTGTTTATGTGATATGAAATCGGAAAACATTTTTAAAAAATAAAATAATACTTTATTCCGAGTGTGCTTGCTTTTCTCTTTGGAAGTCATCACATAACGGCATTGTAATACACGGTTCGGCTACATTAAATATTACACATCTGCCGTAGTTCTTTATTTATAGAGCCCTGATGAGAAGACTTCTGGACAAACAGGAATTAGTGCCGCCGAAACTGAATATGTGACGTGAATCATAAATATATCAGCAATTACCAGAGGTGGGAGTAAGTCCTACATGTGCAAGTCATGAGCAAGTCTCAAGTCTTGACCTACAAGTATCAAGCAAGTCCCAAGTCACTGTGGTGAGAGTCAAGCAAGTCAAGTCAAGTCATTGCTCAGGTCAAGTCAAGTCAAGTCAAGTCATACGAAATTCTGATGAATAAGCCCAGTTTCCACATTTAAATCAGTTAAAAGACAGTGGTTATGAAAATGGATTTAACCCACACTATGATCTTCATTACATACACAGTTAATCATTTGAAATCTAATTTAGACCGATGACAATCATATTAGATTCATATTAACCCTAGAACTGCAGACAATATAGCTAGGACTCAATCAAAAGTCTGTTCAAAAAGGCAGAATTCCAGGTAAGAAAATCATATATGGCATTTGCCATTACACATATTTAATTTACATTTCTGTTAACACTAGAACCGCCAACAGCGTCAGCACCTACATAGATATCATTTTCAAATCATTTAATTTGTTCCTCTTCATAATTTCCTTATAAACTAAGTAGGACGATTTAAAACTCACTTAATTGGGTTAATTTAGAAATTGCTTCAGTTTATCATCATAACAGATCAAAAAGTTCAGATTCATTTTACAATAAATCAAGAAATGATGCACTTCTACAAACAAAAACAACATAATTAAAACATTTAAACAAACTACTAAAAGTAGATGAACTACATTATTCAACAGTCTACAGTAACTTCTGATAACACAGGGGAAATAAACGAGGCATCTCTTTTCCTCTCTCTCTCTCCCTTTCCTGACAGCCCGTCAGTATCAGGGTTAGTACAAATGAATCCCTTGGTGGTTCTAGTGTTCATTTACCGTTTGGTCTTCTCTTTGCAATGCTTAATCGATTTGAAACCAAGTCTGATGTAGCTTAAACTTAACGTTAGCTTTCTAGCTAACACAACACATTCACGCACCTTTCTCTGTGGGTTTTTTTGTAGTGACGAATGAAGTTGGATGTTGTGGTGGTCGTGTCACTGATCTTTATGCTGCAGACCCTGCATACCGCTGTTCTCTTCTTATTAGCGTCATCGACAACATAATCCTTGAATCCAAACTTCACTATTTTTGGAGTAACGCTAGCCGCTGCCATGTTAACTGACACTCCTGCCGTGTAGTGGGTTGCCAGGTTTGCGCGCACGGCGCTATAATCACCCAATCACATTTTTCGAAAAAACTAAACGTAATATCTCACTACAAAAACAAACGCAAATATTAAGAGTACATACTTTCATAGGGGGAAAGTAGAAGGTCAATGATAGAAATATAGAATAGAAAATATCAAGAAGATACTGTAGTGATCTCTACAATAAAACAGTTTAGTGCAGGACGTCCAAAGATATTAATAGGCCATTGCCGCTCGAAAGCGCTGGAGACGCTGTAGTACATATGCCAGGCCTGTAAGTGGCGCTGTAGTCTGCCACAAAAGCAGCGAAGAAGACTTCCCGCGCATGGTTGCCATGGTTGCCCTTCTGTTTATTCTCCGCTGTGGCTCTTTTTCTCCCTCCCCGAGGCAAGAGTTTGTTCCTGCTGCTGTAATTCAATGCAATCCCTCCCCGTCGAGGCAAGCACTGTAATTCTCTCCGGTTAGTCCACCAGCAGATGACAAACACCCACCTCTCCGCCTCTTCCAAGGAACGAGGGGACCGTGCGGCAGAGTTTCAGTTATGTTTTTTTGCGCCGGTCAAGATGTCCGTTAAAGTTTAAATCTTCCGGACAAAATTAGAAAAGTGCCGGTCAAAGGTCTTCTTTGTTATTTATTGAGCTTTAAAACAAATGAATAACGACTCTATATAATAATATAATAAAACACGGAGGACGGAGATCTGTTTTTCTCCCCCTCTTCTGACAGCCCAGCAGCTGATCAGAGCACGCTCCCCTCCTCAGCTGCAGCTCACAGAATCAGCCCCTTGCAAAAACAGGGCTGGAAAGAGCAAATGGAGCGAAATGAGGCATGGCTAAAATGCCGGATCTGTTTGGTATTTTGAAAAGAAAAACTATATTTATATACTTTATATAGGTATGGCCCTACAATATATTGTTCAAATATAGCATGATAGGTCCACTTTAAGTTAAGGTCTTCTTTTGAATAAGAAAAAAAACGTTGGGGGTATCCACAGATAAATATTAAGTCTGACAAAGTACAATCACCTTCCCTGAATTTGACTCAGGTGTAACTAAAGTCTGATTTAAGGGTTGTTTATATTATATATCATTAATCAGAATCTGCAAAGTAACTAAAATAAATGTAGTGGAGTAAAAATACCAGGTTAACCTGGAGTAGAACAAAGTAGTACATGCTGCTTTAACAAAAACATTTCCCAACTTGGGATCAATAAAGTATATCTTATCTTAAGATGATCGATGGCTACTGCCATATTTGCAAAATGTGCCTCTGAACCTTGACAAGTGCATGTTTCAGGCTTATCAATTAACAACAGGAGGGGTCACAGACATAAGACCAGCTGTTAAATAAAGCTCTTCTGACCTTAGCTGTCATGTGGGTATATTAATGCTGCCCATTATGGACACAAGCAATTTTCACCCATTTATTAATTATATGTTTTAAATTTGATAACACCACTGTGTTTCGTATCCCCTAAACCTCCAGGGGTGTACACAGTTTAATACTGGCAACTTCTAATTGTGGGAAATACGAAAACGTCTTATAAAACTACAATTCCCAGAAGAGACGTGCCATAGAGAGGCGAAGTCCCGCCCATCTACTTCCGACTCATGGGACCTTATTTCGGAAAAATTATGTATTGAAGTCAATGGGCAGAGAAAACGTATCTTTCGATCCCGTTTGAATTGTGCCACGAATTACACATGATGTTTGTCAATCTTAAAAAATCATTTCCATGTCAAAAAAGTCACAGTTTGTCGTAAAACTGTTGAAATATAAGACTATGAAAAATACGCAACTAGAAAGACTACAAATCCCAGAGTCGCGTAAGTGATGTCACAATTGTTTTCCTCCACTAAGAGATAGCTAAGATCAGCACCATATAGATAGAATCTATCTATATGGCGCTGGCTAAGATAAGATAACTTTAACAAGATGCCTGTGTGCTTAGTACCAGGTTGTTATCATACCAGCAATGGGTCTTGCTCGTTCTTTCGCTTCCTGTCTGATGAAAGGACCAGGAGTGGCTTGATCAAGTTATCTACCTAGCTAGTAGCTAGCACGTTAGTTAGTATTACAGCCTTGTCATTTTTATTAGCCTTAACATGAAGTAACATTAAGTAACCCAAAATGTTAAACAGTAAGAGTAGTAGTCATATTTCGTGAACCCTTTGAAGAGTACTGTCACCGGTGTGATCATTCTATAATACACAATTTAAGCCCGGGGGAGAAATGCTAACGCTAACGCTAGCATCGGCGATCGGCGATCTTTTCTACTTCATGCTATCTGCACAAATGGTTGACATTAAACATTAAAACGACCAGGCAGTTCAGAGAGAATCAAAGGAAGGCAGGCAGGCAGCTTTGCATGACTTTCTTCAGGACGTGTTTCATTGTGGTGATAGTGAGGGTAGTCAATCCTTTTGTTAACAAGACAGTAGTGACGGCCACCTTGGTGACGTGTGTTGTTCTGTGAGACCAGAGATGTAGTTCATTGAGCGTTTCACACAAACAAATGTGTTACTTCACAGTTTTACGACACATTTTTTTTTTTTTGACTTGCAAAATTATCTTTTCAATTGACAAACATCATATGTGTAATTCATGGCTCAATTCAAACGGGATCGAAAGATAATCTTTCTCTCTCCATTGACTTCAATACATCATTTTTCCGAAATAAGGTCCCATGGAGGTCCCCCGGAAGGGGAGGGACTTCGCCACTCTATATGCAGGGCCGGCTCTAGACAATTTGCAGCCCTAGGCGAGATTTTAGCTGGCTTTTACCTAGTTAACATTTATTTATGCATTTTTTTTTATCTCTCCAGTTTTAAAGGATATTTTTGGTTTACTGTCCTATAGTATACATTGAAATGATTTCAAACCTGTTTATCCCAATAATTATAAAGGAGTGCCTTGGAAATATGTGTTTACATAAATTGTGACCAAACCGTTTCAGACCCACTGAGATAACTTGGACTAAAGTGAACTATCTAAACATTCAGAGTCCTTTACCTCACTGAGCTGTAGTTATCAGCCTCTCAGTCTGACAGGAGAGGACTCTCCCTCCACATTATTGTAGAAACATCTTCTTCTTATATCCGTTAGAGCAGCTAGCACCAGATTCTAATAACAACAGCGCCGGTACCGGTGCACCCTCCCTCTCTCCCTCGCTCACTCGCACTTTGGCTGTGAGCTGCGGGTGCCAGATAAGCCAACATTCCCCATTTTCATCACTTACAGCGGCCATCGTACAGGGCAAATTAAACGTGTAACCGGGGTGAAAAGGGTGTTACATTTACTTAATTATGAATATTGTTACATCAAGGCCGAAAATTAGGATGAGCACCAACGGTCAAAAATGTTTTTTTCCCTCCCAGAACTGCCAGCGCAGCGCCTCCCCAGATCTGGCGCCCTAGGCGAACATCTATAACGCCAGTGCTACAGGCCGGCCCTGACTATATGGGTACTACTCTCATCAATGATACGCGAGCGTTCACACACTGAAGTTGTATAAACGTAGCCGGCCAATCAGGGCGAGCCTACCTGAATGCGCGGGCATATAAGGCAGCTACACCTCCTGACTGTCATCCTTTTCTCTTCAGCGAGCAGGACAACACCTGACAGAGAAAAGTAAAACGTTTGAAAGAAGAAGAAAGAAGTTATCATACCTTCATGGTCTCGCCACATCTAGAGACCCAGGCCTGTCCTTCGTGCCCTGGCTTAATAGCGGGTGCCGATCCCCACCACCTCTGCTTCGAGTGTTTGGGGGACCAGGATATGTCAGAGGCGGTGCCATTCACGTTCGCCATTCCAGCGGGGCGGATGGCTCCGTTTGCCGGGGAGGAGGATGATGAGGACTTCTTGTTGGCGGGCACTTCCGGGTCCGGCGTCCATGGAAGTCCACCGCCCAGGTCTGTCCGCCAGGACTTCCCCCTGGTGATGACCATGGCGGCAGAACGTGTAGGGCTACCGCTCCCCCCACCACTGCCGCCGAAACCGGTGAGCCGCCTCCGCCAGGGGTTCTATGGCCCGGTCCGCCCGGCGCAGCCAGCCTTCGTTTCGCCCCCGTTGCCAGATATCTGGCAGTGTGGGGAGGCGTCGTGGCAACAGCCACTGAAGGCGAAGGCTCCAGTGGCTGGTATGGTGGGGATCCTCAGGGTGCAGGGCCGCACGGACACAGCGTGTCCCAGGCGTGTCCCAGGCGTGCCCCCCCCTTGATGAGAGCCAAATAACACGGGTGTGTTGGGCTTCTCGCTGATTGCTCTTCCGCAAGATGCCCCCACCTCACTGGATCAGAGCGATTATTTGGCCGCAGCATCGGACGTGTTGTTGTAAAACACACCTCGTCTGGTATAATAGCTCCGATTAATGCATTTCACCGTTAATGTGAAACACATCGTTAATACGAAGGCGCAACGCCCCGCAAGAGTGGCCGCGGTGCGTTCAAGGACCTCCGCAGAAAATCGGCCCTTTTAATGTCGGTTCCCCATAAGCCAATCTTCCTTTCATGGAAGGTTTGGCAGAGGAGAGGGCCACCAGAGAATACCACAGCTCCTTGCATGTCCCCTAAAACACAGTTTTATGGGAAATGGAAGCTCAGCTGTGTACTGACAAAATGGGTGGACAGGATACTGCGACTGGGTTACTCACTCCAGTTCTGCAGCGTGCCTCCTCCATTCAGGGGTGTAAGAGAGGCAAATCTATCATCCCAGGAGGAGATAGGTTTCCTTTCAACAGAAATTCAGGCCCTGTTGCAAGAACGGTGGGTTATGTATTGTAACCCTAGTTCTAGAGTGATGTGTGTGTGTGTGAAAAACGCATTCAATAAAAACGATTGCATTTATCCCAGAGTAAGAGTCATCTCTCTCCACAATTCCACATTTCCCCATAATGTCTTGTTGAAATCGGCAAGATCCGTTTCATACGATGTTAACATGGGCACCCATTATGAGACACGATTCCCCACTCGCCGCCCCAGATGTAAACTTGAGTAAAGGAGGCAGCCAGTGGGCGCGCGCATGTGAGTGTGATAAACCGTAGGAAGTGCTTTCCTAGCGCTATGCGGGTGCAGGGACATTAGGGCCGGCGTGTTGTTATCAGAAAACACACCTCGCCTAGTGTAATAGCTCCGATTAATGCATTTCACCGTCTGTGTGAAGACGGCATTATGACGGAGCGCTCGGCCCTGCGAGAGCGTGCCGTGGTGCGTTCAAGGACCTCAGTACAAAATCGTCCCTTTCTGTGTCATCCCCCCATGGGCCAAACTTCCGGCGGAGTGGGCCACCAGAGAGTACCACAGCTTCTTAGCTGCGGCTCCACAGCTGCTTGCATTTCCCCTAACACAGTTTTATGGGGAATGGAAGCTCAGCTGTGTACTGACAGAATGGATGGACAGGACACTGAAACTGGGTTACTCACTCCAGTTTTGCAGCGTCCCTCCTCCATTCAGGGGCATTAGAGAGGCAAATCTCTCATCCCAGGAGACAGAGATTCAGGCCCTGTTGCAAAAACAGCCTGTGTCTGTTGTGCACTCTCAGGACAGAGAAAAGGGGCTTTACTCCATGTACTTCCTGGTTCCCATGAAGACAGGAGAATTCAGACCCATTCTGGACCTTCGCAGCCTGAATCAGCACATTGCCTGCAAAAAGTACCATAATTATGTTAAAGGTGGGGTATGTAATTTATTTCAGAAACACTTTTTGTTATATTCCATGGAATGCTCTTAACATCCCGATAGCAATGAATATATTAAATGCTTTGACAATAAATACATTAAAAAAATGCGGTGGCTGTTAACCAAAGGCCGGTCAGGGGCAGTGTGGTGGGTCGATGTTGTAGGGCGACAGGGCGTTTATCCATCGGGGCTCCACCCACTGTACCCATAGAGTCCAGTAGAGGGCGGAGCCTGTGTGAGATGGAACGGGGGGTTACGTATTGTAACCCTAGTTCTATAAGCACCTAGGGGCCCTGTCTTTCCTATGCCGCTCGCTGAAGAGGGTGTAGGATGACAGTCAGGAGGTGTAGCTGCCTTATCTCTGCGTGCATTCAGGTAGGCTCGCCCTGATTGGCCGGCTACGTTTATACAACTTCAGTGTGTGAACGCTCGCGTATCATTGATGAGAGTAGTACCCATAGAGTCCAGTAGAGGGCTCCGCCTGTGCTTATAGAACTAGGGTTACAATACGTAACCCCCCGTTATGACCATCAGACAGAGGGCTGCTGTGCCTCCTGTCATCATTAATGGACGTCTCTTTAAAATGACCGCTCAGAGGAGAGGATTTCTCATTTCTCTAAACGCCTGCTGCTTCCCCTCCTCTCTCCTCGGTTCTCCTCCTCGACTCCTCCGCTCACATCTCCTGTGGGCGGGACTAAGATGCGAGGAGAGGAGTCAAGGAGAAGAGTCGAGGAGGGGAAATTAGATAAATGGGAAAGGTCTAAGGACAGCAGCAAGAGGAAGAGGTAGAGGGGGGATGAGAGAGAGAGGGATGAGAGAGAGAGGGAGGATGGAACTGAAGTCAGATGAAGAGTTATTTGCAGCATGACGGTTGGAGCTGTATGACCGTCAGGCCTACAGGTGATGCTTCTTCTGCAGGTTGATGAAGAGCTGTGGTGAGACCCAGTTGGTGGTAAAATGCAGAGTACTGTGTTTTTCTTTCCTGTTTTGTATTTCATTTTCCCCAAAGTTTTCCTCTCCATTTACTGTATTTGACAGAGGCATCATTGTTGTTTACACAACCGTAACTATGAGTTGTCCAATATGTTTTGGAGAAAAATAAAAGTATAACAAAGTCTATTTGTGTTTCTGCACATACTTTTGTAGACTTCAACAATCTTTATATGCCATAAAAGATGATTGTGCTTTAGATTGAGCACGATGGTGTGTAGTTGGTTGGACAAAGAGTCTTGTACTATAAATGAAGTGTGTGCCATTTGGCACACAAGTGTTTGTGTAGTTTTGAGTGCAGTGCTCCATTCTGCAGTATATATGAGGTGTTTTGCACTTTGTGTGTGTGGTTCTGTGAATTGTGTTAAGTGTTTTGAGAAAATCAGCCCTGCTTTCAAAAAATGTGTTTTAGCAATTGAAAAAAACTGTAATCTCTTCGTGTCTTTACTAAAATCCATACAAGGGCAAAATGTTCCGAGGGATAACGGGCTTCACCTTCAGATGCCTGGTCGCTGCTCTCTACTCTTGTCATAATGATTTGAGAAGGTTGTAGACATAGTGGTGTTTCGATTTTACAAGTACAGTTGTAAGAACAAAAAAGTAAGGGGGGCAGCAGGGGGGGCTAAGCTCTTCAGTTGGGGTCCCCCGTAGATCCGTTCGTGAACCCTGGTAAGGACTGTTGTCATCACATCTCTGACATCAAATGATATGAGCGAGGTCAAGCTCTAGTTCTGTCTCGGATCAATGAATGTGACCCCCCCCGAAACACAGATCAGCCTTCTTTCCCATCCTGAAGGGGGAACAAGAGTCTCTCAAAGTCATATTAAAAGAGGCTCAATCTTTCCTGTGAAGCATTGATGTCTAGACGGCTCCTCTTCAATGAAAGGCTCGGAGGCCTTGTCCCTTATGCTCATCCTGTCCTCCCTTTGTCTTGTCCCTGTGTCCCTCCAACTTTCCCGCTGGCACAGGACAATTATCAGCTAGTGCTACTTCCTAAATGTGTTGCCGGGGGCCTAGTGTTTCCCCGCTGGGCCCCGGCAGCCAATGTCCCAGGGTGGGACCCCCGTGATCGACCATGCAGAGCCGCAACACAAGAGCTAGACTGGCTGCTGTCCAAGGCCGGCGGATGCAGCTGTCAATCATGGCAGGAGCGGAGGACAGTGGTAAAAACGACCCAGATGATGACAGCAGGCTGTATTTATCCGGCCCTATCATGGATTTTACCAGTATGACTTTCTCCGGTTCCAGTGCTACACTAAAAGGTGGTATAATACATCTTGATCTTGATTAGAAATCTTTCTTGAAACACCAATGTATGCTCCATAGGTTTTCAGCTCATACCGTCCCTGCGCCACATCTTTTTTCATCTCAAATTGGTTCCTGCGCTCTATCTCTTATTGCCCCCTCCCCGGGCTTATCACTAGCTAATGACTACATCGGCACACCAGCGAGGGGGAGGTCCAACAGTGTGTCTAGTTCTTTCATGTGAAAGGGGCCTCTGCCACAAAAGGCCTCCACAAAAGACCCCTCTTATTCTCACATTATTGACATCCTTAATTATTTGTGCTGTCTGATAATGGCCCTCAAAGCCTCACCATATCAGCAATAACCTTCTGTCTCGGCTGTATGGGCTGGAATGGTTGGGGGCTACTGTAGCCTCAGATTCTGAGGCATGTGCCACTGCTGAGGGACTGTAATAAATATTTTGAGCTGTGGTCTCTGCCACTTTCACTTGAAGCATTCTTTATTCATAACTGTTGCCTGCATTTTGCACAAGTACATGTGAATTCTCCAACCCTCCGGAGTTCATCAGGGAATCCAATTTCCATATTGTTTATTAGCAGCTTTGTGTGTATGCAGGCACAGCCATTTGAATTTGGAACCACAGGCACTGTGATGTTGTTGTCTTATTAATTACGTGCAGGGGTGTAAGTACAAATCTCTTGATACGTCAGGCATGGTCTTCAAATGCGCTGCTATATTATGAGAGGAAATGTTAGCCTTAATTAAATGACACACTTTTATTAGCGGTGGCTTCCGTTCCTGTCAGCAGTGAATGCCTCACTGGTGGTTATGCCAGTCAATGGCCTTTAAGAAATAAGAACTGTCTAATCCCATTGTAACTTGTGTAATTAGAGGGAATTCTCTTGTCATTAGTCAGGCACAAATTGCCCGCTTACCCTGGCTTATAAATCTTTGAAATACACTTCTTATAAATTGTTAATGTATTAAAAAGAAATTTGCCTGAAAGCAAATTAATAAGTTATTTATGAGGAGTGTTAATCAGTCTTATTTTTGCATTCATAGCTGCACTGTGTTTATATGAGAAGGTCTAGTTATTGAGACAAGCAGCCGTCATTAGAAAGCAATCTTTAGCCAACTTCTGGTGCATTGAAACTAGTCACACAAAGTAATTGGTCGTATAAAAACTGAACACATGCAGTACTAGGGCTGTCCCGGATACCATTTTTCGGGCTCCGGATATTCTGTAGTAATCAGCAGCGGATATTCGGTGCGCGCGCTTCAACACGTGTATTTCGGTTTATTCAAGGCATTCATTTTGTTATTCTACAGTATTGTTGTTTTATTGTTATTTGTTAATAAAAAACATTTTCCAAAAGGATTCATAATACGCTCCGAATCCGAGACACCTGACAAAACGCTGTGAAGCAGAAGCGCAGAAAGAGCATACTACTACGATTTATATTTATAAGATTTATATTTATTTATAATTTCTTTATTGTCTCAGTACTCGCATACATTAAAACTTTTGTTCAAAGTTTACTCGTTGTGGGGTTAAAGTGCTGACGAGTGAAGAAAGAGAACCGAATTTCTGAGTGCAACACTACTGCTATCCATCAGTGAAAATATAGAGGGAACTAGATACCTTTCTGGTCGTTTTTTGTTAATATAAAGGCTATATTTATAGACCAGTGGCGAGCCGTCAGGGCCCTCTAGGCCCTCTGTGAGGGCCTAAGATATTCCAAAAAATAATATTTAAAAACATTAAAAAAAAATATATTTTTTAAAAATATATATTTTTTTTATATTATTTTTGTTATATTTTTCATTAGTTTTACCGAAAAAAAACTTGATTTAATAAAATAACATTTCCAAAGAAATAAATCCTTCGAATCTGCCTGTTCGGTCTCTGTTTGAATGTGAAGGGTTACATGAAAGAAGGTCTGGCCCTCTCTGCGATTCACAGAGGGCCCGCTATAGTAACTGAACGAGAGAGTAATGTCAAATGACAGTACAATTGACCAATCATATCTTCCCTCTAAATGGGTGTGTTTCATTATCGCGGACTTTATGACAAGTTCCGCCCGCTGTGAAACTTTTCTTGTTTCCATAGCAACAACAACTTCCGGTCAACAGCGTGAACTCGCCTTCAAAATAAAAGCATGCCAAATTACACTTAAGACATACAACTGTAACGAAAGTAACAAACACAATGCAATATCATTTTCAATGTCAAAGAACACAAATTGGGTTCACAGGTGTTGTTTTGTGTGGTAGAGGGTCGCTGTCATTGATGAGTTTTGCACCCTGGGCCGTTGTTTTGATATTCCGCTGAAGTATACGCTGTGACGTAATAACTTTTTTTTCCTTTTTTTCGAGGGAAGGGGTGGGGGTCAGAGGGCCTAGGTATAAAGCTCACGGCTCGCCACTGGAGAACACACACACAGTCAGAGAACCAGTGGCGAGCCGTCAGGGCCCTCTAGGCCCTCTGTGAGGGCCTAAGATATTCCAAAAAATAATATTTAAAAACATTAAAAAAAAATATTTTTTTTTTAAATATATATTTTTTTAATATTATTTTTGTTATATTTTTCATTAGTTTTACCGAAAAAAAACTTGATTTAATAAAATAACATTTCCAAAGAAATAAATCCTTCGAATCTGCCTGTTCAGTCTCTGTTTGAATGTCAGTTACTATAGCGGGCCTCTCTGCGATTCACAGAGGGCCCGCTATAGTAACTGAACGAGAGAGTAATGTCAAATGACAGTACAATTGACCAATCATATCTTCCCTCTAAATGGGTGGGTTTTATTATCGCGGACTTTATGACGAGTTCCGCCCGCTGTGAAACTGTTCTTGTTTCCATAGCAACAACAACTTCCTGTCAACAGCGTGAACTCGCCTTCAAAATAAAAGCATGCCAAATTACACTTAAGACATACAACTGCAATGAAAGTAACAAACACAATGCAATATCATTTTCAATGTCAAAGAACACAAATTGGGTTCACAGGTGTTGTTTTGTGTGGTAGAGGGTCGCTGTCATTGATGGGCCGTTGTTTTGATATTCCGCTGAAGTATACGCTGTGACGTAATAACGTCTTTTTTTCGAGGGAAGGGGTGGGGGTCAGAGGGCCTAGGTATAAAGCTCACGGCTCGCCACTGTTATAGACACAATGATGACTACCTGCTAGCTAGACCGTTCCCAGTGCACAGAATCAAATCACAACAACTGGATCGCATACGTGGGATATTCATTACTTGTCTCTAGAGAATGGCAACATAACGTTATCCTAGCGGCTTGGCCCCTGTAATGCTAACATATTACATTGTGTATTCAATGCAACCGTATATTTTTAACCATAGACTGTTTATAGAACCTGCATCTATTTAGCTGGATAGACAACAGAGATATTTAGCTTTTAAGATAACGTTTGCATTAGATGAACAAACAGCTAATAGTAGACTTGACTTACCGTTCTTTATGCAGTTTCAGATGGCGAACAAAGTTCGAGGTTGTTGCATCTCCATCTGTGATGTGTGCGGCACAGGTTAAGCATTCTGCCGTTCGCTTTTTGTTTAAAACGGCGTAGTTTTTGTAGCCGAATGCAACTACCTTAGGTATCATTTTTCCGATAGTGCTGGGTCACGCAGCATCACGCAGCGTCATGGTCACGACTCTCTCCTGCAACCTGATTGGTTAATAGCTAAATCATGGGGGAACTTGCCGAGGTTCAACGTTTTGGTTTGTTGCTTCGGTAAATATATTGCGAGGAACTTCTTTTGAATACATTAAAGTATCAAGTCACCTCAAGTCAGAAGGCTCAAGTCCAAGTCAAGTCCCGAGTCATTGGTGTTCAAGCCCAAGTCGAGTCGCAAGTGTTTTGTGATTTTGTCAAGTCGAGTCGAAAGTCATCAAATTGGTGACTCGAGTCTGACTCGAGTCCAAGTCATGTGACTCGAGTCCACACCTCTGCTAGAAGCTCCTCGGCTCCCTGAAGTCTGCTGAGCAAACATTTCTGTCTCCACCCTAACTCCGCGGCTCGTCTCACTGGGGTCTTCCCATCCCGGTGCGATCAGACGGCTTCCTCGCTGACATCGTCTCTCCCTGGCGCCTACAGCCGGTGGCTATCAAGCTAGCTAACAAGCTAGTAGGCTGGTCACCAGGCTCCCACTATGCGCCAGGCAGGCTGCCCCTCCTACGATTCTCCTCCGGAAACCACTGGAATTGTTCTCCTGATATGCTCTGGATTATCCTTCTGATTGTACCTGGGCTCACACCGCTCCTTCTTCCACAGTCATCCGGCTCCTGGTCTCTGCTGCCCGGGTCCCCAGCATTAGCTAGCTCCGTGCTAGCGCCACTTTACCGGATCATGCTGCCTCTCTACTCCCTGTCAGATCTCCACTCCTTTAATAACCGCCTGCCTCCGGACTGCATGGACATCCTCGCAGATACTGAAATACTCCGCAAACGCCATCCTCCACACAGAGGCTCTCACAGAGGTACGTTTTTCTTTCATTCCACGTCTCCACACTCCATCCCGTCCATCTGGTCCTGTCGCACGCCCACACTACGTCATCACAGCAAACCACACGTGAATCTGACCAATGTCCGTCCACTCCCCCGGTCCACACACCCCCTCCCAATGCAACGTCACCTCAGAGCAGCCCTGCTCAACACACGAATTAATTCATTAAAGACAATAACCTGGACTTTCTGTATCTGACAGAAACGTGGCAAAAACCCCTGGACTATTTTTCCATAAATCAAATCACCCCAGCAGGATTCACATACATCGACAAACCTCGCCCACAAGGGCGGGTGGTGGTATAGCTGCTATTATCAGAAAGGACATACAAACTACCATAATCTCTATCGCCGATGTTTCTTCATTTGAACACCTGATCTTCAAACTCTCTGGTCCCACTCCCCTGGTCACAGTCATCATCTACCGTCCCCCGAAGCCAAACCCCTCCTTTCTCTCCAACCTCTCTGACATTCTCACTCAGCTTTCTGCCATAGCCTATCCCCATCTGTTCTCCTCTTAGGTGATTTTAACATTCATGTTGACGACCCGACCTGCAAATATGCCTCTGAATTTATCCCAGCTGCCACCCCAGTTGGCAGCTTTGTTTTGAAATAAAAGTTGTGGCTCATCAGACATTTATGAGAGAAAATCCCTAATGTCCGAGTGCAAGTGAATGCAGCATAAGACGCAAGCCTTGTAACCCCTCCCCCGGCCCTGGCGCGAGCATGGAAATGTGATTGGCGGCGATTTCATTTGAACGGGACAGCGCAAAACGAGAAGCATTTCGGAGTCGGACCCAAGTAGACGGAAGGAATGAGGTGCGGTCTACAATGACAGAGAAGAGACTGTCAAGTCTGGCTGTACTCAGCATTGAATCAAAACGCACTAAAGCTTTGGATCTTAATACGTTTGTGAGGCGTTTTGCTGAACAAAATGGTAATCGCCGCATTCAGCTGTAATAGGCATGATGACCTTACGTGTGTAAATATTTTTTTTTCTTTGTGGGGGTCTGCCCCCAAAAAACAGTTTTAAGTCCTGAGAAAGTAAAATAAGACGGTGTGTAAAACTACACTGCCCAACCAAAAAAAAGTAACCACTTTGATTTAACTAGGCCAGTAGGTAAGGGCATTCCACTGGATAAACAACAACAATAGTAATAATAATAATAATAGCAATAATAATTGGGAGGGGGGGCGTGGCTGTTCTTATGTTCTCTGAGGGGAGGCTCACCTTCCCACACTTTGAAAACCCCTGCTCTACGGCATACCATCCAACCTCCTCAATAAACTACAAGATATCCAGAACTCTGCTGCACGCCTCCACACCCGCATCATCAGTTGAGCCTTCAGGCCTATTGTAATGCACTTTTTAAAGACACATTTCAGAATAAACCCTTGTTACAGAGGTTTTAATGTTAACCCTAATACAATTATTCCTAGTAAAGCCCTTAGTATTTGTACAATTGTTTAAATCAAAGTTAACCCTAGCAAATGGTTCAGTTTTTAAGATTTCTGTACAAATAAGTTAACCCAGATTTCTGCCTGAAAAACAGGTATTTTAGCTGTTCTGAGATTTCAAAACACAATTTTAGCCAGAATAACCACAGAACAATTATACAGAGTAGAATGAATGAAACAGAGAGGTCTAGAAACAAAAATAACTTACACAGGTATCTGGAATCAGCAGTTAGTCCTATCTGGTCGAGTTTGCACACTTTGAGTCTGTTCAGGTCAAACTGTGTGCCGTAGCTCTCAGACTCATGAGCTCTGCCTCTGGAAATGTGAGCTTGAATTTTTCAAACTGCAGGGAATCAAGATTTGCTGATCTTCAAATCTATTCCTTCTTTGTGTGAGTATGTTGTCGAGCTGCGTGAAGCTGGCTGTAGGAGTGCGTGCGCGTCTGGGTTTCCGCGCAGTGCGCTCGGCTGTCCCACGGCCTGCACAGTCTTCTCAAAGATGTCATTGAATTTATCCTTCTCTCTTTCAACACTCTGGCAAAAATCTGCAATTCTGGCACGACTAAACTGCATGTCTAAGGTCTTGCTTTGCAGAATCCCAAATAGGTCAAGCTAAAGAGCAAAACACAGCAGTTGAAACTTTTTAACTGTGCCAGGTGTCCGGACGCACAGTGTACAGTTTTCTGTAAAAAATCTGCAGCTTGGCCAAGGTTGTGCTGGAAAAGGTCCACCAGCTCTGCTCTTTTCTCGTGGACAGTGCACACCAGCCTGGAATTAAAATTCCACTTCACCGGCGTGATGCGTGGCAGGCGTCTTTGACAAAACTCATCCAGTAATTTGGTGTGTTTTAATAATAATAATAAATTGAATTTATATAGCGCTTTTCAAGTCTCAAAGTTGCTTGAAAACACAGCAGGAGTACATGTAAAAAATGCAGATAATCCACAGAGATTTTCAAAAAATATCTTGCATTCCTTCATTTTTTATGCTCCCTCGGGTGGGGTTTAGGTCTTCCTTTTTTAATAATTTCGCTTTTCTCTCCAAAAGGACGCCTTGAAAGAGTTTTCATCAGACTGGCAACAAGATCTGGTTCAGCAGTGACAGTGACAGCCATTTTCTTTTCACTCAAGCTACGAAGGAAGTTCGAAGATTAGGGTAGCCCAGGTCACGATGCTAGGCCCAAGGGGCATACTGTCATTGAACATCAACATCTGATTGGCTGATGAATCTGTCACTAACGCTTATTATAAATCAAATGTATTGTGTTTTAACAAAAGGCTAGCAGTATCTGTATTGCTGGGTCCCCGCCAACTGAAATAACTGTGAGGTGTTTTTGTGACTTTTTGATGTAGGACATTCAGTCTCAACAAAACTTAACCTAATTTTGTAATTTTGTGGATATTATACTATGAAAATGTCTAACTAAATAGACAAGATTATTTTTTTACACACAGTAATTTTATTGGTTACAGGGCCAGCACAGAAGGCATTGCTGGCCCTGACGGCTTACCACTGATTTTGAAATCTCTTCTGAAGTTTTCTGAAAACTGTCTGGTGGAAGGAAGCAAGCTAGTTGAAAAATGTACTCTTAACTCTTTATTTTAATTATCTGATACAATAATGAATAATTCAATACTTTCTATTTAATGTCCTTTGTAAGCACTTGCCAACAGTTGAAACAAAAATAATCACATTTATTAATGCTCAGGCTTGTGCATGAAATCAGGGTGATTTCAATTTGACCATTGATTGAATGTGGACATGTGATAACAGAAACGCTCTGCAATGCAGGAAATTGCTCTTGTTAACAGGTGTGGAGGAGAATGAAGGAAGGCCATGACAAAAAGATGAAAATGAGTTAAAGTGTTAATCAATGTAAGTGGAGCAGATGTGCAACCAAATTGTTCATGCCAACTGCCCAAAAATATTTTTTGTGGAAAACCACTGCATTTGAATGAAGCAAAACACCACTTTGTACAGTGGTCTTTTGCTTAAAAAAATTGAGAACAATTTGTGTTTTATCCAAGAATGGAGAAGTACGTAAAGTGGGAGAAGAACTTGAGAAAACACAACCAGGAAAGAAACATTTGAGAAGGGTTCGTAGAGGAGGGTGCCTAATTTAAGACAGGCCAGAGGCCAGGTGTCCAGCTGCTGCTGCAACAGTGCAGAGCAAACACACATTCCTATCATAGGAATGTGTGCATGTGTCCATATATATATACTTTGTGTGTGTGTGTGTGTGTGTGTGTGTGTGTGTGTGTGTGTGTGTGTGTGTGTATGTGTGTGTGTGTGTGTGTGTGTGTGTGTGTGTGTGCATACTGACCCCTCCCACAGAGCAGCAAGACACCTACACTTAAAAAGACATAAATGAGTATTGTCAATACACATTTTAATATTTTCCCCTGTTCAAAGAAAAGCCCTGACCTGACTTCTTTAAGGTGTTTAAAGGTGTGATGTGTAGCTGAAGGCCTCCCACTGCATTATCCACTTGAGACACTTCTCATGAACATGGTATTATAGTTAGGCCGACTATGGACCATTGTTATCCTAAAAGACAAATATTTGGGAGGTAGTCTAGAAATGGGATTTGGTAATTGCTAAAATGATTGTGTAGAACAGAGACATTCAGAAATTCATTGCCTATTAAAACATCTTGTAGGCCCAGAGCAACATAAACAGGCATTCAGGGTCGTGCTTGTGTCTTCCTGATGAATCTGTCCAGCAGTCACTCTCCTTTTATTACATTATTACATGTCATTTGTTAGACGCTTTTATCCAAAGCGACTTACATACTCAATACTGTGGGCAATCCCCACAGGAGCAATTTGGGGTGAAGTGTCTTGCCCAGGGACACAACGACATGCTGACTGCAGTGGGGTTTGAACCTGTGACCCCCTGATCCCAACACCAAGGCTCAATCCACTGCGCCACACGCCTTTCAGCTCTGTTATATCTCACACAGGCTCCGCCCTCTACTGGACTATATGGGTACTTCCTCTCATCAATGATACACGAGCGTTCACACACTGAGTTTGTATAAACGTAGCTGGCCAATCAGGGCGAGCCTACTTGAATGCGCGCACCGGCACACAGTATATAAGGCGGCTACGCCTCCTGACTGTCATCCTTTTTCTCTTCAGCGAGCAGGACAACACCTGACAGAGAAGAGTAAAACGTTTGAAAGAAGAAGAAAAAAATGATCGTACCTTCAGAGAGTCGCCACTTCTAGAGACCCGGGCCTGTCCTTCGTGCCCTGGCTTAATAGCGGGTGCCGATCCCCACCACCTCTGCTTCGAGTGTTTGGGGGACCAGGATATGGCCGAGGCGGTGCCATTCACGTTCGCCATTCCAGCGGGGCGGATGGCTCCGTTTGCCGGCGAGGAGGATGACGAGGACTTCTCGTTGTCGGGCACCTCCGGGTCCGGCGTCCATGGAAGTCCACTGCCCAGGTCTGTCCACCAGGACTTCCCCCTGGTGATGACCATGGCGGCGGAGCGTGGCAGCCCATCTGGGAGGCTGGGCAGAGAACCTCTGCCTCGCTGCCGTGTGACAGGGCGGCTGCAAATAAACACGAGTGTGTTTGGCATCTCGCTGATTGCTCTTCCGCAAGATGCCCCCACCTCACCGGATCAGAGCGATTATTTGGCCGCAGCATCGGCCAAATGAATATCCTGGTCCACGGTGTGGCCGCCGCTGCTTGCCGTGTGATGTCCCTGGCCGCAGTGGGATCACGCCGCATGGCACTTTCCAAAAAAAGACCGTGATGATCTCCTGGGAGCTCCCGTGTCTAAGGAAGGGCTCTTTGGATCGATTTCCTCGGTCACATGGATGAGGAGAAGTCGCAGCTTGGCCTATGCTGCTTCTTGCTCATCCTCAGAGGAGAGAACACTGTCCCACACTCGCCGCCCCGCTGTAACTCCAGTAAAGGAAGCAACAGGTGGGCGCGCGCTTGAGTGAAATAAACCGCAGAAAGTGCTGTCAAACGGTTCCCCATAAGCCAATCTTCCTTTCATGGAAGGTTTGGCGGAGGAGAGGGCCACCAGAGAGTACCACAGCTTCTTAGCTGCGACTCCACAGCTCCTTGCATGTCCCCTAACACAGTTTTATGGGGAATGGAAGCTCAGCTGTGTACTGACAGAATGGATGGACAGGACACTGAAACTGGGGTACTCACTCCAGTTTTGCAGCATCCCTCCTCCATTCAGGGGCATTAGAGAGGCAAATCTCTCATCCCAGGAGGAGATAGGTTTCCTTGAAACAGAGATTCAGGCCCTGTTGCAAAAACAGGCTGTGTTTGTTGTGCACTCTCAGGACAGAGAGAAGAGGGCTTTACTCCATGTACTTCCAGGTTCCCAAGAAGACAGGAGAATTCAGACCCATTCTGGATCTTCGCAGCCTGAATCAGCACATTGCCTGTTACTTGTTAGACGCTTTTATCCAAAGCGACTTACATACTCAAAACTGTGGGCAATCCCCACAGGGGGCAAGTTGGGGTGAAGCGTCTTGCCCAGGGACACAATGACATGCTGACTGCAGTGGGGTTTGAACCTGTGACCATCTGATCCCCATACCAAGGCTCTATCCACTGCGCCACATGCAACAGCCACTGTACCCTATATATGGTTTTCCCTGGCTCGGCAGGACAATCCACCCCCGTGATTGCACACGAGCCATGGCCAAGAAAGCTGCTCTCCGCCTTTCTACCGCTGCGTCTCATTCTCCCCCTCCTGGAGAGGGTGAGACAAGAACGATTGTCAGTCATCCTGTTAGCCCCAGGTCGCCGCTCGGCGCCGTGGTACGCAGAGGTGACACAGATGATGGTGGGCCAGCCCTGGACGGTTCCTCAGGTCTGGGGGGGCGTTGGTCTGGGGGGCGTTGGTGTATAAAAAGAGGTTCTGTTGACAATAGTCAAATTATTGACTTTTGAATATATTTGACGTATTATGCAGCTTCTGCTGGGCCCCCCTTCTGAATTCATCCCTGCCAACATGACTTGGATGGGTTGTTTTTAATAGATATTATTAATTAATTATTATTATTACACAAAAACGGCACAATTACTGGTGCATACATCCTTTGTAGTACTGTGAGGTGCTGGCATGCACACACACAGTGAGGACATTCCACACATCGCCACCCCCAACCTGAAAAGTGTCCGGAGAGCCGGTGACCTCTGACCCCTCTCAGCCTGCACTGCAAACCTCCCACAGGCAGGACAGGTGGCATGGGAAGAGCTGAAGGGAGAGCGGCCACTAAAATGATTATGTGACCCCCCCCCACCCCCCAGACCCTAGAACCTCTCTGACCTGAGGCACCTGCACCGGCTGCTCTATGATATGTGGACAACCTGTTGCCATGCACTGTTGAGTCTGATGCCAGGGCAGAATTGTGCAAATTGTACATTTAGTGAAGTTTAGGTCATCCTAAACAAACATACACACAATGCTCCATAGCAACCGTAACATAATACACTAAAAACAGAAGTGTCTTTTTTTGAGGGAGCTTATTTTCATGATGACAAGTCTTTGTTTCATAGATCTATTATTGAGCCAGTTCTTATAGTTTTCTTCATCTGGTATTCTTCGCTCAATGTCAAACAGAGAAAACTAAATTATTCTACTACCATAAATGTAAATTGGGCGGTAGATGTATGCAGCAAATGGGTGCGAATATAACTTTAGATTACATTAGGACTCATACAGGCCTTTTTCCTTGTTAAAGTTTTGTATGTGTAACCACAGAAGTAACGTTAGCAGTGGATGGAGACGGGTAACGCTCCTTCTATTGACTTACAACTCCTATGTCAGTGCACAGTACAGAATGAGACTAGTCATTAGATGTATGCGTGTGTGTGTGTGTGTGTGTGTGTGTGTGTGTGTGTGTGTGTGTGTGTGTGTGTGTGTGTGTGTGTGTGTGTGTGTGTGTGTGTGTGTGTGTGTGTGTGTGTGAGATGGTTCTGTTTAAGGCAAAGCAAGGCAAGTTTATTTATAAAGCACCTTTCAACACAAGGCAATTCCAAGTGCTTCACAAAAATGAGAGACATTAAGAAAATGCCATTTAAAAACAGTCATTAAGCAGATAATAAAGCAAAAGCAAAGATAATAAAATAAACATTAAAAGACAAAATACATGAATAAAAGTTACAGTGATATAAACAGTAAGATATAAATAGTTCAATTAAAAGCAGCAGCAAAAAGATAAGTCTTCAGCCTGGATTTAAAAGTAGTAAGAGTCTGGGAGTTTGTTCCAGTTTAAGTCTAAGAGATCCTCTGTTGGACCTAACCCTCCTACAAAGACATAATAACAAGATACATTCTACAATCTTGCAAATAAACCCTTTCCTTATAAGGAACATACATTTACATGCATGTATGTTTGCTTGTTATACAAAAAACAAGTTTGTCATATTTTGTTAATATCTTCATACATTGTGTTTCTTTTATTTTCATATATTCAACAAGTTTTATTCGTTTATAGCTTCCTTTATTATTACTGTATTTACATTGAGTCTTGTTACTACTTTATCATTTATTTCTCTTTTATGTAGCATATCTTTGTACTTCTGTAGCATTTCTGAATTGGCTATCGTTTAAGCTGAAGTTGCTTTTATCTTTACGTTTGACCTGTTTAGCATGGCCGCATGCAGGAATTGAAATACCAAGGTCCAAAATCATTCTGCTAAGGCAGCAGCATGAATGACTTATGAAGTAGAAATGCATAAGGATCAGGTTAAATGTTGCAATGAATGATCCACAGTATAATCTTGGCATGCAGAGGAGGCTAAAATGATCCTGAAATGTCTAAACATAAATGCTGACCATTCATTCCCCTCTCTGTTCTCTCCCTCTTTATTCATGGCCTGTGACTCCTCACTTGTTTAGTTATTTAGTTTATTATACACCTTCTTCATTTCATCTATGCGTTTAGCATTATTTTGTATTTAAATCATAGGAATGTGTCTCAAACAGAACATACATTTGATTGGTATGTCACATTAAAATAAACAGGGCAGTGTTTTTACTTCCCAGCTGATGTACAAATTAGGGCTGCACTTTCGAAAACACTGATAGGCAATATTACTTTATATACAGTATGAATGATAATACCCCACCATAACGAGACGGCTCTTTGTTTCAAGCGGGTTGGGTGGTTTGCGGAAACTGCGTCAGGACAGCCCACTACGGCTAGCTGCAAGGTCCGGGGGGAGAGGGGGGTGCTGGGAAGTCTGAGCAGAGAGACACCTTCACCACCCGACGACCACAGTGTGAAGTTAAAACATCTCCAACTCTGGCTACTGTCTGGCTGTACGTTTAGAGAGTGCTCTATTGCAGGGGTTTTCAAAGTGTGGGAAGGTGAGCCTCCCCTCAGAGAACATAAGAACAGCCGCGCCCCCCCCCCCCCCAATTATTATTGCTATTATTATTATTGTTGTTGCTATAATGCAGGGGCATTCAATTGCATTGCAAAGAGGTCCAGTAAGAGAAAATGTCATTAAATGCTCTGTTTTTGATGACGAGAGAGAGAGAGAGAGAGAGAGAGAGAGAGAGAGAGAGAGAGAGAGAGAGAGAGAGAGAGAGAGAGAGAGAGAGAGCGAGCGAGAGCCTCCTGTCCTCACAACTCTTATTATTCCCGGGACCGGACAATTGTTATTTGTTCTTACTCAGAACCGAGTTTTGCTTCCCAACCCTGCCACTGTGCTACACGTCCCGCCCCGCCCCATCTAACAGTACAGAAACGGCGAGATGCATTTCCTTAGGAATCGACAAGCAGAACCGAAACTAACATTTCTGGGTGAAAACGTCACTTGTCCGTCGGACACGTCAATGGAAAGTTGTATGTATCCGATATTATAAATAACACGTCCCGGACGCGTGCTTTTTCGCACACTGAATCATGTTGCCGCTCACATAAAGTTAGCTGAAATTAACCAGCTAGATTTCACTGTTTCTCGTTATTTTTTTCTCACGCTGCGCCTCCCCTGAAGCTCTCTGGCGCCTCCCAAGGGAGGCGCACCTCACACTTTGAAAACCGCTGCTCTATTGCATCTGCGCATATTAAAAGAGCCCTCATTATGATTTTTTGTGGTTTTCAATTCCGTGTGTGTGTGCTATAGGTTTTAGTGCATGTAAATGTCTGCAAAGGCTACAATCCCTTTACTCGAGCAGCAGATCTGTTGACGAGCACTGTTTCTGAAACTGAAATGAAAACCTGACCCTGTGTGATTCCAGGTTGCTCTCCTTCCTGTTTTTCTTAGCAGTCTGGACACTAGAGCTCTCTGGGAAGTAGGCTCTGGGCAAAGGGCAGGTCACAGAGCCACAACATTCACTCCCTTAAAAGTCCAGCTCTCCCCCTCTCTGCTGTCCACTGCCTGCCGCTGCTCTGCTGCCAGAGAAACTATAAAGCAGGCATCCTCAAAGTCCGGACTCCGGTCCGGATCCGGACCGAACCACAACTGTCTCTGGACTCTGAGCAAATTATACTTTTCATATGTGTTATCTGTATTATCTGTATTATCTACGAGACATCGCCACAACGCAACGAGTCAAAATTCTCCGCTATGTCCACTGCATACAGCGCTCTGCATGTACGACTGTTCCACTGTCTGTGTGTGTCTGTCAACGCTTTGGTCCAATCACATTCAGCATCCCGTCAGCGTTTTTTCCCCCCACCAACAGTCTGCGAATCAGAGGCATAGTAGGGCGGGTCTTCGCGGAATGCGGGTGGGAAAAATGCGTGTGTCGTGTCGTCTCTTTCAACCTGTCTGAGTCAGAGCAAGAGTTTAAAAAAAAAAAGTCAGAGCGAGAGTTAACAGCTCATCTAGTTGCATCTGTACTGCAGCTAGTAGCCTAGTTTCACCTACCGGGGTGGCATGGGGTGGCAACTGCCACCCTAAAAATAGGCCTTGCCACCCCAGCTGCCACCCCAGTTGGCAGCTTTGTTTTGAAAGAAAAGTTGTGGCTCATCTGACATTTATGAGAGAAAGTCTCTAATGTCCGAGTGCAAGTGAATGCAGCACAAGACGCACGTCTTGTAACCCCTCCCCCGGGCCTGGCGCAAGCGTGGAAATATGATTGGCGGCGATTTCATTTGAACGGGACGCCGCAAAACGAGAAGCATTCGGACCCAAGTACTGAAGGAATGAGGTGCGGTCTACAATGACAGAGAAGAGACTGTCAAGTTTGGCTGTACTCAGCATTGAATCAAAACGCACTAAAGCTGTTGATCTTAATAAGTTTGTGAGGCGTTTTGCTGAACAAGATGGTAATCGCCGCATTCAGCTGTAATAGACATGTCAACTTGATGCTCTGCTCACGGATGAGCATACAAAACTGTTAAGATGATGACCTTACGTGTGTATATATTGTTTTCTTTGTGGGGGTCTGCCCCCAAAAAACAGTTTTAAGTCCTGAGAAAGTCAAATAAGACGGTGTGTAAAACTACACTGCCCAGACAAAAAAAGTAACCACTTTGATTGAACTAGGCCAGTAGGTAAGGACATTCCACTGGATAATAACTGAAGTATAAAAGAATGCATGACTGAAGTGATGGAGACCATGTTTGAAGGCAAACACGAAGAGGAAATAACAGGTCAAATCAAGCAAATCCCCCTCTCAGATTCCACAGCAACCAGAAGAACATAAATACTGGCTGGTGATTTGATGAATCAGCTTTGTGATGGAATAAAAAATGCACAGTGCATTTCCTTAGCTGTGGATGAGTCCACTGACACCACTGACAATGCTCAGTTGCTGGTGTTTGTGAGTTTTTATGATGAGGCAATAATGGGAATGCTGAATGAAAGAGGGTGCAGCTGCCTTTATTCATAACTGTGCAGCTCTTACACTGCGACTCTGAGGGATCAAGCACAGACACAATAACAATGAAAACTGCTGCATACAGATTATTTTTGTTTTTGCAACCTCGTGTTAAGAATCTTGTTGCAATTGTTTAAAAGTTTGAATGACCGTAATAAACTGACCTTTGTCTTATTGAAACATTTTTTTTGGACCTTTAAGATTTGTATTTGAGTACCCCTGCTATAAAGGTAGCTGAAGCAAGGATACTGAAAGAGATGCAGCAGTGGTGTTCCAGATGCACTGAGCTGCCCATCATCTTCCACCTGAGCTCTTACACACCTAGATTGGTTTAGTGACTCATCTTTTAGTAGTTGGCTATAGCATGCCTTTTAACAAGGAGGTTAACACATCACAATGCGGAGTCCCGGGCCCCCAGCTACCCTGCTCACCTGCTGCACTGCCTGGCGCTGTGTGCTTGGGCTCCCCATCTGTGGCTACAGGCAGTCAGTACACTGCCCCCCTCCATTCATAATTGCTGGTTCTGTAGCTACAAAACAGTCAACTGTATTACAATACTGCTGAATTGCACTCTTTTCACACCCTAACCCATAATTGTTGCAAATGCTGCCCGCCGCTCAATCTTCCATGGACTTGCACTACAGCATCCCTCCAGCTCTGCTTACCCATGGTGATGTCCTCAAATTCCCCCTCCCTCCTTGTATGTCATATGTATTGTAACAATAGAGAGGCGAAGTCCCTCCCTTTCCGGTGGACCTCCATGGGACCTTATTTCGGAAAGATTATGTATTGAAGTCAATGGCGAGAGAAAAGTTATCTTTCGATCCTGTTTGAATTGTGCCACGAATTACACATTTAAAAGATAATTTTGCAAGTTAAAAAGCGGTTTGTGTGAAACCGCTCAATGAACTACATCTCTGGTCTCACACGTCACACGTCACCAAGATGGCCGTCACTACTGTCTTGCCAAAAAAGGGATTAACTACCCTCACTATCACCACAATGAAACACGTCCAGAAGAATGTCATGCAAAGCTGCCTGCCTGCCTTCCTTAAATTCTCCCTGAACTGCCTGATCTTTTTAATGTTCAATGTTAACCATTTGTGCAGATAGCATGAAGTAGAAAAGATCGCTGATGCTAATGTAGCGTTAGCATTAGCATTTCTCCCCCTGGGGCATCTTAAACGGTGTATTATAGAATGATCACACCGGTATGACAGTACTCTTCAAAGGGTTCACGAAATATGAAATATGACTACTACTCTTACTGTTTAACATTTTGGGTTACTTAATGTTACTTCATGTTAAGGCTAATACAAATCACAAGGCTAAGGCTGTAATGTTAACTCACTAGCTTGCTACTAGCTAGGTAGCTAACTTGATCCAGCCACTCCTGGTCCTTTCATCAGACGGGAAGCGAAAGAACGAGCAAGACCCATTGCTGGTATGATTACAACCTGGTACTAAGCACACAGGCATCTTGTTAAAGTTAACTTATCTTAGCTATCTCTTATATTTAGTGGAGGAAAACAATTATGACATCACTTACGCGACTCTGGGATTTGTAGTCTTTCTAGTTGCGTATTTTTCATAGTCTTATATTTCAACAGTTTTACGACAAACTGTGACTTTTTTGACATGGAAATGATTTTTTAAGATTGACAAACATCATATGTGTAATTCATGGCACAATTCAAACGGGATCGAAAGATACGTTTTCTCTCCCCATTGACTTCAATACATAATTTTTCCAAAATAAGGTCCCATGGGTCGGAAGTAGATGGGCGGGACTTCGCCTCTCTATATGTGTGGAGTTCATTTTGGTTATTTATTCATTTATTTTCTATTTATTTATTTCAATGATGAAGCATTAAGATACTTGTTTAGTTGTGCAGGTTGTCATGAAAAATAGGTCTCAGTTAGTTAGGAGGGAACTTTGGTTCCAGTATTTTGTTTCCCTTGGGACTCATTTGATGAGGGACCGTCAGCCATCTTGAAAAGGCCAGTAAAATGTTTGTCACTCATGTTTTGATCAGCCACAGGGCACACGGGCAGCCGGTGAGTGTTTGGATTACATATGTGTTTATGGTGACAGACTTTTGTTGTGTATGCTTTATGTAATTTGTGTATGATGTGTTTTCTCATAGGTTTAGAATGGATTTGTGAGAAGAAAAGCTAACTTGTGATACCATGTGCTAACTTTGAATGGAGAAGAGCACATGAAATAAACATAAATCCTAAACTAAAGCTGAGTGGTCACGCCCCGTGTTGTCCAACCCTTTCGGTGGGAGTAAAACCGAACAGTTATCAACCGATGCGCACCTAGAAGAAAAGAAGCCGGGTGGCGTGGGATAACAAGACAAATGACAAAACAATCAGCAAGGACCTGAGGAGGAATCCCAAGACGACGGTCAGCTGGGAAAAAGATTGTGAATGGTCCATGTGCCTGATGCATGCTAGCTAGCAGAAGATACCAAGCTACCTTCTTGAAGCAAGGCTAAGCTCGGCTACCAGAAGCTACCAAGCTATCCTCCTGAAGTTAGCAAGCTAGGCTAGCTAGGCTAAGCTAGGCTACCAGAAGCTACCAAGCTATCCTCTTGAAGCAAGGCTAAGCTAGGCTACCAGAAGCTACCAATCTATCCTCCTGAAGCTAGAAAGCTAGGCTAGCTAGACTATCTGACTGAAGCAGAAAAAGCTTACACACTGAGGAAGTGGTTGGCTAGCCCTGGCTCAAGCAAAAGCTTGAAGAAAGAAGAACCATCACAGCTTCAGGAAGCTCAAAGAAGAAGCTAGTAGCAGTGGACGTTGAACAACAGAATGGCTGGCGATAAAGAGAAGCCAGAGTCCAGTGACAAATTGGCAGAAGAGGAGGAGATGCTTGGAGAGCTCAAAAGAGAGCGATCTGGAGCTCAATCAGCATTAACCAGAAAAGCGAATATCCTCACCCGAACCGCCAACTCGTCCACAGAAGAAAAGCTGAAGGCTGAATGGGACAAGTTTGGCAGCGAATACTGCAACCTCATTTCAGCCAACACCGACTACATCGAAGCACTGTCTGAGGCAGACACGGAAGCCAGCAGGCAGCAAGCGAACAACGTCGGGAAGATGGCCGAGGACTGCGACCAAAGGTTCGCCGAGGTCGAACAGGAAGTCAAGTCGTCTCTCTGGTCCAGATTCGCTTTGCTTGAACTAGCTCCTCTCGCTAGGCGAGCTGAGAGAGCCATGGACCAAGCAGAGAGGATTGAGGTGAAGCGTGAAACCTTCGGCCTCTGTGAAAGGCAAAACAACTACCTGAGGGAGTCTATCGACAAGACCAACGAGACACTGGCCTCATGGAAGAACTGGATCCCTGCAGCCCATGCAAGTGAGCTAGGAGAGTGTGTGGTGAGCCTGACAGACCGGAGAGAGTTGCTATGGTTCCAGTGGGAGCAAGAGTTTAGTGACTCAAAGAGTAGAGCGGAGGACCGACACACTGCCAACGTGGCTGAATGGGAGATTGCTACTAGAAGCGAAGACTCAGTCCATGCGCCACCCAACCCCAGCGGTGAACCACCAGCCAGCACAGAACGCAGCGCAGGCAGCGCACAACCCGGCTAGGCTAGCGTGCCGCCGGGAACAGCATGCAGATCCGTTGGAGCAGTTGGCGTCCCGCAAGGAGCCGTGCCTAAAGTCCACCTCGCTCGTATACGCCTGCCCACATTCACTGGGTGCATGAGGAGCTTCTACCGCTGGTGATGTGACTGGGAAAGCCTCCAGAGGCAGGGAGAGCCTTCTGGGTCACCTGAGATAAAGAAGCTTCATCTCCTGGACAGCCTGGACGCGAAGATAAAGCAGAACCTCGGGCTATCCAACAGTAGGTCCGCTGACGAGATCTTCAGGCTGCTGGAGAACCGATATGGGAACAAAGGGACAATTGCATGCCAGATCGTTGAGGAAGTGGACAAGTTTCCTGCTATCAAAGGAAACCAGCCAAGGACAACAATTGACCTTATTCAGGCTGTGGAGAGAGCACTGTTTGACTTTATAGACCTGGGAGAGGAGGATGCTCTAAAGAACCGTCTAGTGGTGAAGTCCATTGAGAGCAAGCTTCCAGATAACATGAAGCGGGACTGGCTCCTTCAAGTGAGTGACCCCATGAACGGTATAACACCAAGCAACCACTTCGACTGTCTCCTACGGTTTCTGAAGAAGCAAGAGGAAGTCCTCGAGAGGATGGAGCAGCTGTCGACCGTAGACTCTCCTGAGCAGTCTAACAGGAAGGAGAAGGAGAAGAGGATGGCCTTCACAAAGGCCACAAGAGGAGACGCCTCAAAGGGTGCGTGCGTCATGTGTGGGGACGAGGAGCACGGAGGAAGGCTGTTTGCCTGCAAGGAGTTCCGAGGGCTTGACCAGCCAGGAAAAAAGGCTCTCTTGAAGAAGGCAGGAGCATGTACAAAGTGCTTAGGCTCTCATGGTGAAGACAGCAAATGCACCCAGAGGTTCATCTGTACAAAAGAAGGCTGTCTGAAAGGGGATTCCTCGGATCACCATTACCTCCTCTGCCCAAAGAAGAGGAGAACGGAGGAGGGCAGTGGAAGGGCAGAAAGAATCAGAGGAAAAGCCAAGCTGACTGAGGAGCAAGAAAAGTTCTTGGCCAATCTGCCTCGGGATTTGCTGAAGAAGGCCTTCACCAACAAGGCCACAGCGGCGATGCGCACCAGCAAAAATGAGAACAGGCTGATAGAGAGTGGACCAAAGGAGCACCCAGTCATCATGATGACCGCAAACGTGGGACAGAAGATCTGCACCTTGATAGACCTTGCCTCGGACACAAACTATATCACCCACAAAGCCGCCAGACGTCTCCAGCTAAGGGGTGAGGATGTCACGTTGGTCATCCAGGGAGTTGGAGAGATGACAATGAAGGTCGCAACCAAGAAGTACACCCTGAGAGTAAGGGTAAAAACCCCAGAGGGTAGAGAAAGGGCTCATGAGCTCCTCTGCTATGGCTTGGAGGGGATAGCCAGAGTAAACCAGGCAGTAACCCCGCAGCAGCTCAAGAGGTTTTTCCCAGAAGTCGCGACTGAGGAGCTGGCCCGTCCAAAACAGGTTGAGCTTGTGATAAGCCACAGGGAAGGACGTCTCGCCCCACAGAAGACCAGGGTGATAGGAGACCTCGTTCTGTGGGATAGTCCGCTGGGCAAAACCGTTGGCGGAGCACATCCCGATCTATTCGAGAGCGTGGACATGGCGATGCACAAGTCCAGAACCCACTTCGCAAGATCGTTGAGAACGGCCGTAGTGTCATACAGAGAGACCCCCGTGGACCCGGAGAACTCCGGAAGAGCCCAGCAGGAGCGGCATGACAAAGAAGGGGAAGTGCTCCGGAGTACAGCTGTAGCCAGTAAGGAGATACTCGACTGGTGGAAGTGGGACAGCATCGGTGCGGCCTGCGAACCCAAATGTGGTGGATGTCGATGTGGTGGATGCCAACCAGGAGGGAAAGAGATGACGCTAGCAGAAGAAAAAGAGCCGACACCCCACTACAAGAGACTCTGGTTTTGGGTGTCCAGGGTGAATTTTGTGTGGTCTCCCTGGATCTAGTGATCAGGAGCCCAAGTGGGAGGTGTGGAGTTAATTTTGGTTGCTTATTCATTTATTTTCTATTTATTTATTTCAATGATGAAGCATTAAGATACTTGTTTAGTTGTGCAGGTTGTCATGAAAAATAGGTCTCAGTTGGGAGGGAACTTTGGTTCCAGTATTTTGTTTCCCTTGGGACTCATTTGATGAGGGACCGTCAGCCATCTTGAAAAGGCCAGTGAAATGTTTGTCACTCATGTTTTGATCAGCCACAGGGCACACGGGCAGCCGGTGGGTGTTTGGATTACATATGTGTTTATGGTGACAGACTTTTGTTGTGTATGCTTTATGTAATTTGTGTATTATGTGTTTTCTCTTAGGTTGATAACCTAACTTATAATGGATTTGTGAGAAGAAAAGCTAACTTGTGATACCATGTGCAAACTTTGAATGGAGAAGAGCACATGAAATAAACATAAATCCTAAACTAAAGCTGAGTGGTCACGCCCCGTGTTGTCCAACCCTTTCGGTGGGAGTAAAACCGAACAATATGTCAATTCCCAAGAATAAATCGGTTTCACATGGTTTCCCTCAGGGGTCAGTACTGGGTCCACCCCTGTTCATCTCTCTAGATCAGGGGTGGGCATTTTACGGCCCGCGGGCCACATCCGGCCCGTTGGCCGGCCTTGGCCGGCCCGTGTGAGGTTGATCATAAATTATAACATAATGAAAAAAAACAGCAACCTTTTCAAAATAAAAGCAACACAGCTGTATTGCTTGCATGGCGTAAATACTTTTCTAACTGTGTTGCTTTTATTTTGAAAAGGAAGCTGCTGTTTTTTTTATTTATTTACGTAAACGCGCATGCCGTAACAGCTACGAGTGATGCTGGCCGCCTAGTCCTCGAAATGTCCGCTAAGGGCAAAAAAAGAAAGATCGATACTGAATGCCGTATTTTCAACAAGACATGGACCGCTAAGTATTTATTTACAGAAGTGAAAGGTAAAGCTGTGTGTTTAGTTTGTGGTGCGCAGGTCGCTGTGTTCAAGGAGTACAATTTGAGTCGCCACTATGCTACCAAACACGCAGATAAATACAAGAACCTGTCTGAGGAAGAGCGGGCAAAGGGGTCGGATGCTTTGCTAGCTAAGCTGCAAAGCCAACAACACATTTTCACAAAACATTCCACATCCAGAGATGCAGCTGTCAAGACGAGTTATGTCTTAAAAGTTAACCGTTTTCGGACGAAGAGTTCATTAAGGAGTGTTTGTTGGACACTAATATGCCCGGAGAAAAAGGAGGCATTTGAGAAAGTGCCGCTCTCGCGACGCACTGTTACGAGGAGGATTGAGGACATCGCGGGAAATCTGGAGCTTCAGCTGCAGAACAGAGCGGTCAACTTTGACTTTTTTTCCTTGGCTTTGGATGAGAGCTGCGATGTACGTGACACTGCCCAGCTACTCATCTTCCTACGTGGGATAACTACAGACTTCAAAATCACGGAGGAGCTGGCAGCCATGCAGTCAATGAAAGGTACAACAACAGGGAGTGATTTGTTCACGGAGGTAAATGCATGTGTGGAAAAGTTGGGACTGAAATGGGACAAGCTGGCAGGCGTGACAACGGATGGTTGTCCAAATCTGACAGGGAAAAATGTTGGACTATTGAAGAGAATGCAGGATAAAGTGACAGAAATTAACCCTGAGCAGAAATAGGTATTTTTGCATTGTATTATACATCAGGAAGTGTTGTGTAAGTCAGTGTTAAAAATTAACCATGTTGTTGATGTTGTAACTAAAATAGTTAACTTCATCAGGGCAAGAGCATTGAATCACAGACAGGTTGTTGCACTTTTGGAGGAAAGTGAGACTGAACATCGTGACATACCCTACCATGCAGCTGTCAGGTGGCTCAGCCTGGGCAAAGTGCTGAAAAGAGTATGGGACCTGAGAGAAGAGATTCAAGACTTCTGTGTGAAGAAAGGAAACGACATCCCACAGCTTTCAGATGCAGACTGGATGGCAGACCTTGGTTTTGCTGTAGATGTGACTGCACTAATGAGTGAACTAAATGTCAAACTGCAAGGCAAGGGCCTTTTTGTGCATGACATGTACAGTGCAGTGAAGGCTTTCATGAGAAAGCTGCAGCTTCTCTCAAGCCAAATGGAGGACAACATTCTCACGCACTTGCCAACACTGAAGGAAGCCACACCATCAGCTGATCACCTCCAGAGGTACTCATCCATGTTAGAAGCACTGCATGGTGAGTTTTCAAGGCGATTTAAAGACTTCAAAACAGTTGAGAATGAAATGAACATGATCTTTTCCCCATTTACATGCCATGTGGATGATGCACCCAGTGATGTTCAGCTTGAACTCATTGACCTGCAGTCTGACACACTTCTGTCAGAGCACTTTAGGTCAGTCTCACTGCCTGAGTTTTACTCTTCCCTGAAAGAGGAGAACTTTCCACACATCAGGAGACATGCTCAGAAGATGATGGTCCTCTTTGGATCTACCTACATATGTGAACAGACATTCTCAGTGATGAAGTTCAACAAATCCAGATACAGATCCTCTATCACTGATGATCACCTCTCAGCTGTCCTTCGCATATCCACCTCAGACATTGAACCAGATTTCCGTGCACTTGTTCAAGCCCAAGACAGACTGGATTTTTCTCACTGAACAAGTAAAATTAACTGAAAAACAAAAATCAAAAGCACTCATTTCTTTTTGTATAAAGCTGATTCATTTCTTATCTTTAACATACTGTAAAACACCTTTTCAGTATTGGTATATTGAGCAGAATTAAGTTCAACTTATTTTTGATTCGGCCCCCCAACACAGCTCGAGTTTCTGAAGTGGCCCCTTGTAAAAAATAATTGCCCACCCCTGCTCTAGATCCTCACTCTTGGCACCATCCTGTCCCCGTAATGTCCACTTTCTCTGCCAAGCAAATTATACACAGGTCTACATCTCCGCTAAACCCAACAGTGCCCTGCTGCCCACCTCTCTCATCACCTGCCTCCAGGACCCCAGGAACCTGAGCACAGACCTCCACTGCCTCTAACCTCATCATCGATGGCTTCTCTGCACCCTTCTTCAATCCGGTAGAGACCTTTCAGAAGTCTTAGTCCATGCATTTGTCACATCCTCGATCCACTACTGCAATGCTGTATGACCTTCCCACCTAACTGCTCAACAAGCTCCTAATCCTCCCACCATATCAACCCATTTGCAAAAATAACTGTCTCCTTGTTCAATACCAGATTAACTTAAAAAACCTTCTGTTCACATACATATACCGCACGCACGTACGCACACACACATCTCACTGGCCTCCTACAGGAGTACACTCCGTCCACTCATCCTCAGCCAGTCTTCTAACCATCCCCCCCCCCACGCCTCTTCACCCTGGGTGCTATGCTTTTAGCTGTTCAGACTAGCATACTCGCTGTAATGTTTCCCTTAAATGTCTCCCCCCTCATTCGTGTCTGCTTAAAACGATAGGTTATGTATTGTAACCCTAGTTCTATAAACACAGACGGAGCCCTCTACTGGACTCTATGGGTACTACTCTTCATCAATGATACGCGAGCGTTCACACAATGAATTTGCATAAACGTAGCCGGCCAATCAGGACGAGCCTACCTGAATGCGCGCGCGCAGTGCGTCTAATAGAAGCTGTGCGCCCTATATAACATGCCAACGCACAAACTGGGCAGAGGAGGTGCAATTTCGCCTCCCTGTCCCCTGTATGGGGTGAAGACTAAAGCCGTCTAACTGTATAACCCTTGACCTGAACGAACTCCTTAGGCTCTTGGGAACAAAGGAGGGGTTCGGTCTGAGTGTCGCCCCTCTACGGTCAACACAAATCAAAATGCAACTCGGGTGCACCGATAGAGCGGTCAGCTCGCATACTCTCTTGGCAGAAGTCAGAGCAAGCAGCAAAGCTGTTTTCAATGATAGCGCCTTCAGGGAGGAGAGCTCCAGCGGCTCAAACGGTTCTGTAACCAAAGCCTCGAGCACCAATGGCAGTTCCCATTGCGGGGTGGAGACATGCACCACTGGGCGCTGTCTCCTGATCCCCTGCAAAAAACGCTTCATAAGCGGTTGACTAAAGGCTGGTCTGCCACCAAATCCCCCATGGCAGGACGAGATGGCTGCTGCATACACCTTGACTGTGGCATGAGCAAGCCCCTTGTCCACCAGTAGCTATAGACAGGATAGAATAGAGCCCAATGTACCGGACAGAGGCTCTAGACTCCTTTCCTCGTACCAACGTTCAGTCTGCAAACTGCCTGAAGCAGGGACGTGGGTAATGAGACGCAGCAGTGGAAAGGCGTAGAGCATGTAAATAGGATAGAATAGAGCCCAATGTACCGGACAGAGGCTCTAGACTCCCTTCCTTGCACCAACGTTGGAATCCCAACCACTTCGTCCTGTAACAGGCTGTGGTGGATCCCACTCTTGCTGCCTGGATAGTCTGTATAACTTTGTCAGACAGTCCACACCTTCTCAGCCTGTCCCTCTCAGGAGCCAAGCCTAGAGAGGTTGGCCCAGAGTGGGTATTGCACCCGCTTCCTGAGACAGCGCCCCCGGAACTGAGGAACTGGAGTGGGGGAATGAGACGCAACGGTGGAAAAGCGTAGAGCAGCTATCTTGGCCAGGCGCGCCGGATTCATTTTAGAAGTGGGGGGGGCAAAAAAGTGTGTGTGTATGGCCCAATCCCAAACCACGCCCTACACCCTACCCCTACACACTTCCCCTCCGTGACGGAGTGAACTCCGTGGAGTGACACATGAGGCTCCCTCCTGTCAGATGGAGGGAGTAAATACAGCGGCAAGCTTTGGGACAAACTCCCCTCTCTCCGGCAGAAACAGGAAATGCCGTAACTGTATGTAACAACGGTTTCAAATCAGCATCTCTTTGACAAAAAATGTAAATTAATAACTCAAATAAAACTCCAAACATCTTTAATCAGCTGATACCCATCGTACAGTCAGAGACAACTGTTCATGCCCGGAGCAATTGCGAGTTTCATCCACAATAACTGCATAGTGTTTTGCATTGATTTTAATTTCAGTTAATATAGTGGTGAGAGACTCCCGATACATTTGATGTATAAGTTCATTAATTGTCTCGTGTGATGCATATTTCCCGGTGAGCATGAAGCTTTTCAGAGTGGGGTTTTTCTCAGCTACGAGTTCAACTAGCTTTTGGAAATTGCTGCTCTCCTTATCCGCATGCCCCCTTATTGATAGGCCCTGTCGGGTTAGAAACTGCAGACAGCGCAGTTGCTCCATCATTCCATCTCTTATTTTTCCCTGCTCAATACGCTGTTGTTTGACAAGCTGTATGTTGACTGGTGTTTGACTGAAGAAAGCGCACTTTTTTTTAATACACTCTCTGTGGAAATGAGACTTTTCGTGGCTGTCCAGGAGGCTTGGGCACTTTTTCCAGTTATTAACTCCGGTATTAACAAAGCTATCATCTCCACCTTTGGGTTCATCTGGCTTCGCTGGTTCTTCTATGATTGATGAAGGTCCAGGCTCCGGAGATGTGGATGTCAGGGATGTTACCTTCCAGTTAAATGTAAGTTTAGATTGACTGTATTTAGTTTTCTTCTGCGCTGGTTCTTCTGACATGTTTGCAAGTGTATCTATTCTTTCTATCTGGTTAACGGCTGACACACACAGAACAACGTAACAAATAAACAAATCTAAGCTTTTTTTATTGGTTGTAATTTACATGGATACATTTGAATGGTGTGACAATGTCCTATTTGATTGGGTTAAAATGTACATATTCTTCCTGTTATGTCTGCCTGCTTTATTTTACCTAATGCAAAGTGACCTGCTCCATCGAAATCAGTCGCATTGACCCGAAGACACATTTTGAGTTGTATACACTGTTGGAAAGAGGAGATTCCTAGCTTTCTAATGATATCAGGATTGTTGTTGTACGAAATATGTCACATTATATAGGCTCATGACTGTTACAGAGTCATCATTTTGAGAAAAAGGCCTTTAAAGTTTCCTCTTCTCTGGAATCCATCAATCTGATTGATTATTCGCGGAGCAAATGATCAAAATAGTACGGGGGGGAAGATATTTTCGTTTGGATTACTGGTCTGGGGGAAGCCCGCGAGTGTGTGTGTGTATATACGTGTGTGTGTTTGTGTATTTTTGCATTTGTGTGTGTATTGTGTTTGTTTCCTGGGGAAAACACTCACGAGAAACACCGGCTGTTGTTATGCTTGCTGTGACGTCAAGTTACTCCGTTCTCCCTCTTAGGTGCCTTACAAACAATGGACGTCCGCTCTCGGGAGCGTCGGAGTGGTGCGGTCACCCTAAGTGACAGACCTAAAGTATCCGGGATTCAGGCATCTTCCCTGGCTTGTACATTTTTGGTGATGCGCCCTGGAGGTATCAGACTATTTTAAACAACTTTTCCCCGCCTTTCAAACACTTATTCCGAGGTTTTAGCCAGTCATTTTGCACGAAATCATTTAACATTGACGGTCTCCTGAAAAAGCACATATTCTGTGCATTTTCAGGAGAGCGTCTATGTTAAATGATTTCGTGCAAAATGACTGTCTAAAACTCTCTTCCAGACATTTAAAAATACTTTCCCCGACCATTTAAACATTATTTCTGGCTTGTAAAGTGCAGTTATGCGCCCTGGAGATATTGCACTATTTACAAAATGTAGCACTCTGTTTATTTCACACCTCCAGGAGAGACCAGGGGGAAATCACCTCTCTCTGCCCGCTCACAGAGCCCCGAAGGACGGACTAGAGACCTCCAGCACCAGTCCCTAACAGTGGGACTCTGTTTATTTCACACCTCCAGGGCGGAGACCGGGAAAATCACCTCTCATTGCCCGCTCACAGAGCCCCGAAGGACGGACTAATTACCTCCAGCATGGGCCCCTAACAGTGGGACTCTGCACCTCCAGCAGAGACCAGGGGGAAATCACCTCTCTCTGCCCGCTCACAGAGCCCCAAGGACGGACTAATTACCTCCAGCATGGGCCCCTAACAGTGGGACTCTGCACCTCCAGCAGAGACCAGGGGGAAATCACCTCTCTCTGCCCCCTCACAGAGCCCCAAGGACGGACTAATTACCTCCAGCATGTCCCCATAACAGTGGGACTCTGTTTCTTTCACAGCTCCAGCAGAGACCAGGGGAAAATCACCTCTCTCTGCCCGCTCACAGAGCCCCAAGGACGGACTAATTACCTCCAGCATGTCCCCATAACAGTGGGACTCTGTTTCTTTCACAGCTCCAGCAGAGACCAGGGGAAAATCACCTCTCTCTGCCCGCTCACAGAGCACCAAGGACGGACTAATTACCTCCAGCATGGGCCCCTAACAGTGGGACTCTGCACCTCCAGCAGAGACCAGGGGGAAATCACCTCTCTCTGCCCCCTCACAGAGCCCCAAGGACGGACTAATTACCTCCAGCATGTCCCCATAACAGTGGGACTCTGTTTCTTTCACAGCTCCAGCAGAGACCAGGGGAAAATCACCTCTCTCTGCCCGCTCACAGAGCACCGAAGGACGGACTCGAGACCTCCAGCATGTCCCCATAACAGTGGGACTCTGTTTCTTTCACAGCTCCAGCAGAGACCAGGGGAAAATCACCTCTCTCTGCCCGCTCACAGAGCCCCAAGGACGGACTAATTACCTCCAGCATGGGCCCCTAACAGTGGGACTCTGTTTCTTTCACAGCTCCAGCAGAGACCAGGGGAAAATCACCTCTCTCTGCCCGCTCACAGAGCACCGAAGGACGGACTAGAGACCTCCAGCACCAGTCCCTAACAGGGGGACTCTGTTTATTTCACACCTCCAGGGCGGAGACCGGGAAAATCACCTCTCATTGCCCGCTCACAGAGCCCCGAAGGACGGACTAATTACCTCCAGCATGGGCCCCTAACAGTGGGACTCTGCACCTCCAGCAGAGACCAGGGGGAAATCACCTCTTTTTGCCCGCTCACAGAGCCCCAAGGACGGACTAATTACCTCCAGCATGGGCCCCTAACAGTGGGACCTCCATAACCTTGCACACCCTGAGTCCCCGGGCCCCCACAGTTAAGCACTCCCCCACGGACTAAACACAGGTATTCACACCCACCAGAACCTCGTGCCCCTGGTGACCTTACAAGGGGGTGGTTTTATGGTGCTTCTGTGTCCGCCCATCAGCATCCATATTCGGCCTTCTTCACGGCATCACCCCCCCTTCTGGGCTGGAGGGTATTCTCGTGCCCCTGGTGACCTTACAAGGGGGTGGTTTTATGGTGCTTCTGTGTCCGCCCATCAGCATCCATATTCGGCCTTCTTCACGGCATCACCCCCCCTTCTGGGCTGGAGGGTATTCTCGTGCCCCTGGTGACCTTACAAGGGGGTGGTTTTATGGTGCTTCTGTGTCCGCCCATCAGCATCCATATTCGGCCTTCTTCACGGCATCACCCCCCCTTCTGTGGAGGGTATTCTTGTGCCCCTGGTGGTCTTACAAGGGGGTGGTTTTATGGTGCTTCTGTGTCCGCCCATCAGCATCCATATTCGGCCTTCTTCACGGCATCACCCCCCCTTCTGGGCTGGAGGTTCAAACACTTTAACTTTTGTTCACCCTCCTCTGGCTTACACCTCCTCCGCCAACACTTGAGCGCTCATCACAGGGTTCAGCACCAAGGAGAGTGCCTCCCCGGTGCTGATGGAAAGTGGCACTTTTTCTGCCCCTGGTAACCATCAAGGTTATTGTTTTTTTTTTATTTTTTATTTTATTAAAAAACACAGTACACAGAGGCTAAAACATAAACTATTTACACGTACTACTGCTGCTATAACAGTACTACTAAATTTCTTAACCTACGTTTTAAAGTGCAGTTATGCGCCCTGGAGGTGTTGCACTATTAACAAAATGTATGCCCAGGATTCTGGCACCTTTCCTGGCTTGTAAAGTGCAGTTATGCGCCCTGGAGATATTGTACTATTTACAAAATGTATACACAGGATTATAATAATAATTATATACACGGTATACATATTCACAATGTTTAGCGGGATTCAGGGGACCAAATTAGGCGTCTAATTCTTACGGTGCACCAGGGCAAACAGGTTGAGTCCACGGCCCCTGCCCCATCATCAGGAGTGTCAACCAGCCCCGGTCCCGACTTCATTGGCCTCTTTCCCTCCCGCTTCCGCTTCCGCTGCTGCTGCCGCTCCAATGACCCATCAGGTGAAGATGATACAGCAGTACTGTTATAGCAGCCCTCTTCGGAGGTCTCCCCATCTGACAGCGGTAGACATCCTTCTGATGATGATGCAGCTGCTGCCGCATCTGATGACGCCCTGAACATGGAGCGGATTCTCAATGCCTCCTTTATACCTGGCGCATTCGCGTAGAACCGGTCCGCCGTGGTTACGTCGTGACACATAAACCTGGCGAGAATCGACCGGCTTTCTGGATCTTGGTGATGCTTGATATTGTCAGCCAGGGCAGTGCGCAGGATTGTGAAGGTGACGGCTGTTTCTAGCCCAGCATCAGCCCATGCCCTCTTCAAGTGAGCGTTCAGGTTCTTGGAGGCCCGATTCCCCCTTGTGAAAAGGAAGAATTCATTCTGAGGACCCAGCAATGCCTCTTTAATCCCCATCCACCGCATGACCCAGCTAAACTCCTCTACTGTAAGCGCCAGCTGTGCTTCGCCATATGTCTTGGCCGTCTTGTGATCCTGCACATGGATGATGTAGCCCTCAGCAGTTCCCCTTATGGCTGCCTCTAAGACCTCACTGTTTTTCATGTTTGCGTACACGCCCGTACGGTGGCCATACAGGAGGCTCCAATGGAGGGTGAGATAGCCATAGAGAAGCTTCTGGGTGGTTGAGGTCGGCGTGCCGGCCATCAGGTCGAGGAGCTCCGGGATGCGCTTCTCAGCGGCCGCCATGGCGGCGAGAAGCTCCGCCTGGCTCGGCAGACGATCCAGTTTGTTCCTCTTCACCTTAAACTGATGTAGAGTGACTGCCTTATTCAAGTGTTTCATGTTGGCTTTCACCTCTCTCATTATGTGGGTCATATCAGACTGGGTGAGCTTGCACCCCCGGGGCTTTGACTCAGACATGTACCCCATGAACTGGTGCACATTCTTCAGGAAGAACTCTGATGTTGTGACTGCCCGGCCCGGCTTTACAATATACTCGCTCCAGCCACGGATCATCTTCATGTTTCTTAGGAACAGCCAGTCTGACAGGCGGTTAACACCATGGGCCATGTATACTATGAAGTTCTTTATCCGGCTGATCTTCGACACAACATTGTCTTTCTGTTTTACTGTCGGAGCGACACCCAAACAGTGATCCAAGTATGTCTGAAGGTACGCCTCCATGCTTCTAGGCAACGTGATTTCACGCATGGTATTCCCCCGTCCACACCCAGTGGACCAGTAATTTGAGGGAGAGGGCAAGTCATTAGCCAGCTTAGAGGCACGGGTCTTCCGGCATACAGGGGTCTCGCTACCGGAGGCTACTGCAAACATGACAGTTTCCACCGGGGTCTTCACAGGGGTCTCGCTACCGGAGGCTACTGCAAACATGACAGTTTCCACCGGGGTCTTCACAGGGGTCTCGCTACCGGAGGCTACTGCAAACATGACAGTTTCCACCGGGGTCTTCACAGGGGTCTCGCTACCGGAGGCTACTGCAAACATGACAGTTTCCACCGGGGTCTTCACAGGGGTCTCGCTACCGGAGGCTACTGCAAACATGACAGTTTCCACCGGGGTCTTCACAGGGGTCTCGCTACCGGAGGCTACTGCAAACATGACAGTCTTCACCGGGGTCTTCACAGGGGTCTCGCTACTGGAGGCTACTGCAAACATGACAGTCTTCACCGGGCTCTTCTCAGGGGTCTCGCTACCGGAGGAAACTGGTAATATGACAGTCTTCACTGGGCTCTTCACAGGGTTCTTGACCGGTCTCTTTCCACCGGAGGCTACTGCAAGCATGACAGTCTTCATTGGGCTCTTCACAGGGTTCTTGACCGGTCTCTTCCCACCGGAGGCTACTGCAAGCATGACAGTCTTCACCGGGCTCCTCACAGGGGTCTCGCTACCGGAGGTTACTGGGGACTGCATGACAGTCTTCACCGGGCTCTTCACAGGGGTATTGCTGCCTGAGGCTACTGTGTTTATGCCGGAGGTACTTTGGGATTGCCAGGCCCTTAAATCGTATACATTCGTCCTCTTCCTCAAGAACAGCAGCACTCTGCTTCCTGGGTTTTAGCTCCTTTTTCAGCCTGGAGCGCAGGGTCTTCACCTCATCATTGAGGGCATCCTTCTGAGCCCTCAATGCCACATTTTCCAGCATCACCTGCCTGCAGTCCTCGTTGTCACACTCGGTATGTGGGGAGAAGGGTGGAGGGTGCCCGGGGTATTCCTCCTCATTGTCTATATCCAATGATGTAGCCATTCCAATGATGGGGTTAGTCTCACGGAGGTCATGGAGCAACTGCAGTGCCACACTATGCTTCAGCCTTGCCATGACCTGATGTGCCTTATGTCGGGACAACTCAGGGTGGTCATGTTTTACATGACGGTCCAGTCTCTTCCCAGCGTACGAACACCCAGCGATGGGACAGGGTTTGGTCCGAACATTTATCCTTCCACTGGCTATTTTCAGGAGGATTCCCCTCTCCTCCAAGTTCCGCACTGCATGCTTGTGCTTAAGGTGTTTGTTCAATGCCAGATAGAAGAGTCTGCACACCGGGCATTCAGATGACATCCTTCCTGAAACACACATAATGAATTTGATCAAAATTATGTTATAGTTCTCCGTTTATATGCGTTAGCGTGAGCGGTGGTTGCGACACTGGGTCCGATGCATCAATTCATGGTGCATGGACGAAGGGAAGTATTGGGTTACCACCGGGTCAGATGGTCCCACTTCCGCACCAACGCGGGGCTGGTGATGGCAACATTGGGTCCGATGCATCAATACATGGTGCCCCGACCATGAGAGGGTTTGGGGTACCCCGGAACCAGGCACCACCCCAGCAGGAAACGGGTTGTATGGTCAAAGGAGGAAAGAGTGATAGAACCGGGGTAAAGCAAAGAAAGTGTCCGACAATAGTGACTTGTGAGGCGGCCAGAGAGTCTGTCATATCTCGGTCCTATCCTCCAGGCAACGCTGTGGCCAAAACTGGGCTAAAAACTAAAAAAACTAAAAAATATTTCATCCAGGGAAATTTGGGTGAAAATGAAAAAAAAGTACCCGGAAATAGTGCTTCATTAGCCAGCAGCAGTCCCCTGTCGACTCATGTGACATTCCTACAGGGTTACATAGAACCAGGGTGTGGGCTCCGAGCCATCTCCGAGACATCTCTAGTCCGTGTTGATAATGGGGGAAATGTACCCCAAAATAGTCCTTCATTAGCCAGCAGCAGTCCCCTGTCGACTCATGTGACATTCCTCCAGGGTTACATAGAACCAGGGTGTGGGCTCCAAGCCATCTCCGAGACATCTCTAGTCCGTGTTGATAATGGGGGAAATGTACCCCAAAATAGTCCTTCATTAGCCAGCAGCAGTCCCCTGTCGACTCATGTGACATTCCTCCAGGGTTACATAGAACCAGGGTGTGGGCTCCGAGCCATCTCCGAGACATCTCTAGTCCGTGTTGATAATGGGGGAAATGTACCCCAAAATAGTGCATCATGACTCAGCAATCATCACACTCAACTTTGGTGAGAACCGGGCAAAGGGGTCAAAATCCGTCAATGTGGGGGGTGAAACGGCTGTACGCGAGCCCTGGGGGGGGCACCCGGGACCGGGCAGTGCCCCCGGGAGAAGGAACCGGGTCAAACGGGCCAAAACAGGGAAAAAAAATAAAAATAAAAAGAACCAGGCAAAAGGGGGGAAAATGGGAAAAAAGTGTCCGAAAATAGTGCCTCATGACCCCGCAGGAGTCCCCCGCGGACTCCCCTGACATTCCTCCATGGTCGAAATCATCCAACTCAACTTTGGTGAGAACCGGGAAAAGGGGTCAAAATGTAAAAATTGTACCCCAAAATAGTGCCTCATGACCCCGCAGGAGTCCCCCGCGGACTCCCCTGACATTCCTCCATGGTCGAAATCATCCAACTCAACTTTGGTGATAACCGGGCAAAGGGGTCAAAATGTAAAAATTATACCCCAAAATAGTGCCTCAAAATCGGGTAGAGTCACCTGCAAAGTGCCCTCGCATTCCTCCATGGCTCAAAATGTCGAACTTAAACTATTTGGAGAACCAGAGAAATGTAAAAAATACGCCCCAAAATAGTGCCTCAAAATCGGGTAGAGTCACCTGCAAAGTGCCCTCGCATTCCTCCATGGCTCAAAATGTCGAACTTAAACTATTTGGAGAACCAGAGAAATGTAAAAAATACGCCCCAAAATAGTGTCTCATAATCGGGTAGAGTCACCTGCAAAGTGCCCTCGCATTCCTCCATGTCAAACTTTAAGTATTGAGAGAACCAGGCTGGGGGGTCCTTGAGGCACAAAATTAGGCCCACTCAAAGTGCTTGGTGAGCGGATACATTCTTCCATGATTTGCAACAGCCGTTATTTTTCTGAGTGCACCCAAAAACTGGGTTTCCGATTTCGTGCAGACGGTAGTTTGAAAAGTATGGATGAATCTTTTTAACAGAGAAGTGGAAATGAAGCCCAGGGACTTTTTCCCCTTCTCCGTTGTACCAACCATCGGAGAAGGGGAAAAATCGGCCCGAAGCGCCAATAGTCTGGCCCCTTCTCCCGTTGGCACTCTGTCATTTTTTTGACAATTTTTCAAAACTTCATTTTTGATTATTTTAAGTTATAATTAAGCGTTTTCTTCAATTTTTTTTGCTTTCCACGGGTGGGGGCGCCTGGCAGGCCGCCTATGAGCACCCAAATTCGGCCTGGATCATCCAGGATTTGTGGGCTAAGCTCCATAAACTGACTAAATCACCCAGAGAGGTCACCTTTCTAGCCCAAATATATATAATACAAATACATTTAAATAGTAAAAGGTGCACTTGTGCTCTGCATTACCCGGAATTTTATTTTCATAGCCCCATGATAGTGATTAAAAATCATTTTCATGGGAAAAAGTGTTAAAACGCCTGATTAAATTATATGCAGGACCCCAGTGAGCTCCAGACTATGTGCATTGTGTTGGGGAACCATATAAATGATAGAATAAATGCATTTAAATGCAAAAATAATGATTTAAAATCATTTTAGGGGGACAATTGTGGAGAGGAGCCTGAAAATGACTCTGCAGCAGGCTGCCTATGAGCACCCAAATTCGGCCTTCTTCACGGAACCACGACCCCTTCTGTGGAGGGTATTCTCGTGCCCCTGGTGAGCACACAATGACCCAGGAAAGAGTCTTCAAAACACAGGTAAAAGTGTGTTAAACAGTGGGGTAACATGTTTGAAATGACAGCACACTGCTGCTTGTTGGCAGCCTGACTCACTTGACTTGTCTCACACACACCCAGGGGGGGAGAAAGAGGACACATTGACCCAGGAAAGAGTCTTCAAAACACAGGTAAAAGTGTGTTAAACAGTGGGGTAACATGTTTGAAATGACAGCACACTGCTGCTTGTTGGCAGGCTGACTCACTTGACTTGTCTCACACACACCCAGGGGGGGAGAAAGAGGACACATTGGAGCACAGAATGACCCAGGAAAGAGTCTTCAAAACACAGGTAAAAGTGTGTTAAACAGTGGGGTAACATGTTTGAAATGACAGCACACTGCTGCTTGTTGGCAGGCTGACTCACTTGACTTGTCTCACACACACCCAGGGGGGGAGAAAGAGGACACATTGACCCAGGAAAGAGTCTTCAAAACACAGGTAAAACTGTGTTAAACAGTGGGGTAACATGTTTGAAATGACAGCACACTGCTGCTTGTTGGCAGGCCTGACTCACTTGACTTGTCTCACACACACCCAGGGGGGGAGAAAGAGGACACATTGACCCAGGAAAGAGTCTTCAAAACACAGGTAAAACTGTGTTAAACAGTGGGGTAACATGTTTGAAATGACAGCACACTGCTGCTTGTTGGCAGCCTGACTCACTTGACTTGTCTCACACACACCCAGGGGGGGAGAAAGAGGACACATTGACCCAGGAAAGAGTCTTCAAAACACAGGTAAAACTGTGTTAAACAGTGGGGTAACATGTTTGAAATGACAGCACACTGCTGCTTGTTGGCAGGCTGACTCACTTGACTTGTCTCACACACACCCAGGGGGGGAGAAAGAGGACACATTGACCCAGGAAAGAGTCTTCAAAACACAGGTAAAACTGTGTTAAACAGTGGGGTAACATGTTTGAAATGACAGCACACTGCTGCTTGTTGGCAGCCTGACTCACTTGACTTGTCTCACACACACCCAGGGGGGGAGAAAGAGGACACATTGACCCAGGAAAGAGTCTTCAAAACACAGGTAAAAGTGTGTTAAACAGTGGGGTAACATGTTTGAAATGACAGCACACTGCTGCTTGTTGGCAGCCTGACTCACTTGCACTTGTCTCACACACACCCAGGGGGGGAGAAAGAGGACACATTGACCCAGGAAAGAGTCTTCAAAACACAGGTAAAACTGTGTTAAACAGTGGGGTAACATGTTTAAAATGACAGCACACTGCTGCTTGTTGGCAGGCTGACTCACTTGACTTGTCTCACACACACCCAGGGGGGGAGAAAGAGGACACATTGACCCAGGAAAGAGTCTTCAAAACACAGGTAAAACTGTGTGAAACAGTGGGGTAACATGTTTGAAATGACAGCACACTGCTGCTTGTTGGCAGGCCTGACTCACTTGACTTGTCTCACACACACCCAGGGGGGGGAGAAAGAGGACACATTGGAGCACAGAATGACCCAGGAAAGAGTCTTCAAAACACAGGTAAAACTGTGTTAAACAGTGGGGTAACATGTTTGAAATGACAGCACACTGCTGCTTGTTGGCAGCCTGACTCAATTCACTTGTCTCACACACACCCAGGGGGGGAGAAAGAGGACACATTGACCCAGGAAAGAGTCTTCAAAACACAGGTAAAACTGTGTTAAACAGTGGGGTAACATGTTTGAAATGACAGCACACTGCTGCTTGTTGGCAGCCTGACTCACTTGACTTGTCTCACACACACCCAGGGGGGGAGAAAGAGGACACATTGACCCAGGAAAGAGTCTTCAAAACACAGGTAAAACGTGTGTTAAACAGTGGGGTAACATGTTTGAAATGACAGCACACTGCTGCTTGTTGGCAGCCTGACTCACTTGACTTGTCTCACACACACCCAGGGGGGGAGAAAGAGGACACATTGGAGCACACAATGACCCAGGAAAGAGTCTTCAAAACACAGGTAAAAGTGTGTTAAACAGTGGGGTAACATGTTTGAAATGACAGCACACTGCTGCTTGTTGGCAGGCCTGACTCACTTGACTTGTCTCACACACACCCAGGGGGGGAGAAAGAGGACACATTGGAGCACCAATGACCCAGGAAAGAGTCTTCAAAACACAGGTAAAACTGTGTTAAACAGTGGGGTAACATGTTTGAAATGACAGCACACTGCTGCTTGTTGGCAGGCTGACTCACTTGACTTGTCTCACACACACCCAGGGGGGGAGAAAGAGGACACATTGACCCAGGAAAGAGTCTTCAAAACACAGGTAAAACTGTGTTAAACAGTGGGGTAACATGTTTGAAATGACAGCACACTGCTGCTTGTTGGCAGGCTGACTCACTTGACTTGTCTCACACACACCCAGGGGGGGAGAAAGAGGACACAATTGACCCAGGAAAGAGTCTTCAAAACACAGGTAAAACTGTGTTAAACAGTGGGGTAACATGTTTGAAATGACAGCACACTGCTGCTTGTTGGCAGGTAAACATTGTTTAATTGTTTAAGTGTTTTTAAATGTATGGAACAGTGTTTTGTCTCTTTCAAAACTCTCCCGTCATTGGCCGGATACATGGGGACGATTTTATATTCACTATGACCGTTACTATTCCAGTGAGACGAAGTACGTCCGGTGACGGGAGTGATCCCATGTTAATTTTGTCCAAAAACCAGAGCATTCCCTTATCCGCTTGTAATTATGTTGTTACAAGCTTCATAGTTGTATTTATCATCTGAATTTGCCGAAACAAGTTTAATATTCTGAAAGCCAAGACTTTGTTTATTTGAAATCAGATAAAAACAAACTGTAACGGACCCTGCCGTGTTATATATGATTACTATACGCCTTACATTCATAATTTCAGCAGAGGGAGGGGAAGCAACACACTCTCACTCCATAAACATCCAGGAGCGACGCTTGGTCAGGGTCCCGAGGCGTGCAGTTGGGACGCACCGAGGCTCCTTCAGCTTCATAAACAGACGCAAATAGCTTTCAACTGATTGCAATGTATTCCCATCGGCGGCGGTATTTGACGCTCAGGGAAGCACGGCATTCGTTTGTGTCGGCGGCTGTTAAAGGCAATGTGAGCGTCCATTCCCATTGGATAACGGAGAATTGTACACCCGGAAGTAAGTATTCCCCTTACTGTTGATTGATTTGACAGTGATATCTCCACTACTCATCAACTCAAAAACACCAGATTATCCTTGTTAATTAAACGACATTGATAGGTTTAGTGTGTGTACAATGCTTTTGTCACGTTTTCCCCTTCAATTCTGAGAAACAAGTCGTTTTCTATGAGTTTTGGATGGCCGAAGACATTACATTACCCACAATCCTCTGTAGCAACCATAGACTGTATATTGCAACCATAGACTGTATATATAAATGGACGTAGGGTCCGTGACGTCACCCATAGGATTCTGCAGAGTTGCCGAGAAGCCCTTAGTAGGCGGAGTCGGCCACTAACGGCTCGACAGTGGCGTCACCGGGCTGGAAGTTCCAGAGCTAGCTGAAGCTACCAAGCTAAGCTAACATGCTCCCCATCTGCACACTGCCGTCGCATTTTACGTTTCTAAGGTAAGCGGACATGAGACTATTCAGCAAAACTATAAATAATAATCTAAGTTATTGAGTTTTTAGCATAATACTTCAGAATCTTAAAATCCCTTAACGTTTGTATGCAATTGTGCTAAATTAAACACTGGAATCAAGCAAATATTAATATGTTTGCATGACATTAGTTATTTATATTTTGCCATCACTTAATTATACGTTTAATACATTTAAGTTAAGCTAAGGTACATGTGCTGATAGCTAGTTAGTGCTCTTACCTGTGAGGCCTCCTCCAAACAGCAATAACCAGACTGTATCATTAAAACTACAAGTACCAGTTCTAGATCCTTGACTTTAGACAAACAATTCAAAAGACAAAATGTATTTAAAGACCAATCTTTATTTGAAGGTGCCTCTTAACCTGAGATATTAGTTATACAGTAATAGTATTGACAATCTAAAAAAACTGAGCAACTCAACAGTCAACTTTATATTTGTTATTGTCTAAAGCATTTATTATTTTCATTTTTCCCCTCTCATATTCAGTGTGGAGGGATTGAGACAGCGTGGTGTCCAGAGAGCTGCAGAGACTTCAGGGAGAAACCTCCGTGTGATGGACGTCCTGTCTGTTGGTTTGGAGAGGACTGAGGGTCTTTCCTCTGTGAGGAGGATCAGACCTGATGGAGGAGCCCATGCATAGCTGATACCACCTGATCAGGCCTAGTCTGTCACTTTATTTGACTAAATGTGTTTACTTATACATTTAATAGGTTTACACCTTCTGTCCATATGTGCTTTTTATTTAAAACATGTTTGATTAACTTTTGGTTCACATTTCAATAAATTGTATTTGTATTTGCACTCCTTTTGTCCATTATTCTTACTGAAAATGTTAGATTACACATTCAAATCCGACTGAAGATTGGCCCCATTTATTTGCGTTGCAAACTCTGCGGTACAAGGTACATGTTGTGAAGCTCATGAAGTGAGGCAAATAGAAATAATCAGCTGATGGAGTGTAGATGTGGAAATAGTGCATTCGATCAGCTGACTTCACAATAAAAGTAGTTTCTTAGTGAATGTCCTGTACTGGTCTTAAAATCTCATAACATCAGCTTTTAATTTTCCTCTTGGATGTTCTTCTTGACCCTCAGAGAAGGAGAAAATGTTGAGTCGTGTCTTTCAGGCATGTCCTTTCCTAACAAAAATTACAGGAAACATAAAGCATATTATTGCAGAACAAGTGTGTTATTTATGAAAGAGGTGTGCTTGTGTTTAGGGGCTGTAGATATAATTATTTTGTAATTGTAATGTTTTTTTTTATTTCAACAGTGAGCTACAAAGACAATCAGATTATGAATGAACAGTATGAAATTCATCAACATTGAAATGTATTTTATTATCAAAATAATATTTAACTGTTATTAAAACAAGCTTGCTCTGTTGTCTCACTGAAAGAATAACTTTTACCACGTTTTTACAGACAATATTGAGAGATAAATAGCAGTTGTCACTATGCGTTAAATATCTTTGCCTTCAATACATTAAATTAGAAAGCTGACAGTCATATTGCTTGTTAACATCTAAATGTAACCCTTTGCATGGAAAAACCCCTCAACTTCACTGATGTGTAGGTGATCTAGTATTTAGTATTGTTTAATGGAATGTATATCAGTGTATTAAAGTCAATACTTCATTTATTTAAACCAATATCTTTCTTGATTCTTTGTACAGTATGAAAAAAGAGTATTTGTACCTGTGCTGAAGTTCACTGCTGTGAGGAGTCCAGTTCTGTCTCTCACTCTCTGGTCCAGCCTGTCTGCATCACCTGGACACTTTAAACAAACAGATATATATGTAAAGTACCATGTGTACAAACAATATAACTTATTCTCTTCTGTTGAACATGTTGGATTGTGTATTGACCGAGTCAGGGTCCTTTTTATTTTACTGTAACTTTGGAAGTTGTGTTACCAATGCTTACTGTTTATTTGATACCAATTTGGTAATGAAATTAATAAAAACAACAAGGTGTGGGTTCGTTCTTCAGATGACTGTGACGTTAACATGCAAGCTCAATAATGAACTCCAGCTCAACCAACCATATTGTAATATCTAAGTAATCATCTTGAAATATGACATTAATAATTGTAATATACACACATCTTATTGTGAGGTTGATTTCACATACACTTGCTCCTTTCTGCAGTCATCGCCTATCGGCTTAATAATACAATTATAAAATGCAATAACGTGCTTTAACCAGTAGGTGTCCCTTTCTATCAGCTGTGCACCGTTATGGCGTAAATACAGCCTATCTACCAATTGGATCAAATATGAAAGTCAGCTGAATTAGTGTTGATACTGCAAGGAGACGTATTGTGTGAAAAGAAATGTAAGATGTTGTTTAATTGCTTATATATTTAAGATCCACGTCAAGTTTTCAGTTTTGGCGGCAGTTCCTGTTTGTCTAGAAGTCTTCTCATCAGGGCTCTATAAATAGACAACTACGGCAGATATGTAATATTTAATGCAGCCGAAACGTGTATTACAATGCCGTTATGTGATGACTTTCAAAGAGAAAAGCAAGCACACTCGGAATAATGTATTATTTTTTTTTTTTTAAATGTTTTCGGATTTCACATCGCATAAACACCAAATCTCAGCGTGCATAGCGGAATATCAGTATGAGAAAAACGGCATCATCTGTCCTTTGACCCTCACATCGTACAAGGAAAAACTTCCAGAGAAAAACCCACAGTTAATATACACACATTCCTTCACATTTACATTTAAATTTACATTAAAGTATTTCGTGAGGCCTTCTAACATGTTTTTAAATATAACTACGGTTGTAGTTGAAGAGTTTGTAAATTAACATGAACCGAAGCTGTTGCCTGTTGCAATATACAGTCTATGGTTGCTACAGAGGATTGTGGGTAGTGTAATGTCTTCGGCCATCCAAAACTCATAGAAAACGACTTGTTTCTCAGAATTGAAGGGGAAAACGTGACAAAAGCATTGTACACACACTAAACCTATCAATGTCGTTTAATTAACAAGGATAATCTGGTGTTTTTGAGTTGATGAGTAGTGGAGATATCACTGTCAAATCAATCGACAGTAAGGGGAATACTTACTTCCGGGTGTACAATTCTCCGTTATCCAATGGGAATGGACGCTCACATTGCCTTTAACAGCCGCCGACACAAACGAATGCCGTGCTTCCCTAAGCGTCAAATACCGCCGCCGATGGGAATACATTGCAATCAGTTGAAAGCTATTTGCGTCTGTTTATGAAGCTGAAGGAGCCTAGGATCGTCCCAACTGCACGCCTCGGGACCCTGACCAAGCGTCGCTCCTGGACGTTTATGGAGTGAGAGTGTGTCGGGGGAAGCGGCGCTGTGGAAGAGCAGAGTGGCGAGTGAGAGGTAAGCTGTCATCTTCCCTTTACAAGCTTAAAAAATGCCTGTAGCTAATGAGATTGAATATAACAATAAAAAATAACAAAATATACACAGCTAGATCAGATCGCGTTTTAGATGCGACTTTAGAGTAGAGGGGAATTATTGAAACGGGATTTGTACAGTGTTCCGCGGCATCCGCCGCTGCGAAAATGTGGGGCAGGGCTGAAAAGTGGGGGGGCCGCTTCCGGCGCCCTTGATCTTGGCCATGGCTCGTGTGCAAACGTGTCCACCCCCAAGGGTGGATTGTCCTGCCGAGCCCTGAAGAACCACCATTCGTCTGGAAGTCCCCTGTCTTCTTGGGAACCAGGAAGTACATGGAGAGAAAAAGGACCTTTTCTATGTCCTGAGAATGCACGACAGACACAGCCTGTTTTTGCAGAATGGAGGCTGCAGACCTGGAGTGAGTAACCCAGTCCCAGTGTCCTGTCCACCCATTCTGTCAGTAAACAGCTGAGCTTCCATTCCCCATAAAACTGTGTTTAGGGGACATGCAAGCAGCTGTGGAGCCGCAGCTAAGAAGCTGTGGTACTCTCTGGTGGCCCTCTCCGCCGCCAAACCTTCCAAAAAAGGAAGATTGGCCCATGGGGAACCAACATGGAAAGATCCGAGCCCCTGCGGAGGTCCTTGAACGCAATGGCGCTGCATTCTCCCCTTTGAGGATGAGCAAGAAGCAGCATACGGCTAAGCTGCGACTTCCCCTCATCCACGTGACCGAGGAAATCGATCCAAATATCCCTTCCGTAGACACGGGGGTTCCCAGGAGATCATCACGGTCTTTTTTTGGAAAGTGCCACGTGGCGTGATCGCACCGTGGACTAGGATATTAATTTGGCCGATGCTGCGGCCCAAATAATTGCTCTGATCCGGTGAGGTGGGGGCATCTTGCGGAGGAGCAATCAGCGAGACGCCCAACACACCCGTGTTATTTGCATCCGCCCCGTCACGAGGCAGCGGTTCTCCACCCAGCCTGCTGCCTGTGGGAGCAGATGTGTTGCCAGGCTCTCATCGAGGGGGGACACGCCGGGATATGAGGTCTCCGTGCGGCCCCGCACCCTCAGAATACCTACCATTCCTGCCACCGGAGCTCTCGCTTTCAGTGGCTGTTGCCACGACGCCTCCACACACTGCCAGATATCTGGCAACGGGGGCGAGACGAAAGCCGGTTGCGCCGGGCGGGCCGAACCGTAACCGGCTTCGGCGGTAGTGGTAGTCCGACACGTTCTGCCGCCATGGCCATCACCAGGGGGAAGTCCTGGCGGGCAGACATGTGCGGCGGACTTCCCCGGACCAGACACCGATTAGGCGAAGTCATCTTCTTCCTCCTCAGCAAACGGAGCCATAACCCGCACGGCTGTGATGGCGAACGTTGGTGGCGTCGCCTCGGCCATATCCTGGTCTCCCACGTCCACCACCTCGAGCTCGTCTTCGGCGTGGTCTGGTCCCAGGCACTCGAAACAGAGCTGATGGGGATCGGCGCCATGAGGGGCAGGCCCGGGTTTCCTGCAGTGGCGACTCCATTCGCTTGCCTGGAGGTAAGATACTTTTTTTTTTTTTTTTTAAATGTAATGCTTTTCTCAGGTGTTGTCCTGCTCGCTGAAGAGAAAAGGATGACAGTCAGGAGGTGTAGCTGCCTTATATACTGTGCTGCCTGCGCACGCATTCAGGTAGGCTCATCCTGATTGGCCGGCTACGTTTATGCAAATTCAGTGTGTGAACGCTTGCGTATCATTGATGAAGAGTAGTACCCATAGAGTCCAGTAGAGGGCGGAGCCTGTGTGAGACAGAACGTCTCTTTTTATGTATGCCCTGCTTTTGTTTTCGTCATGTTTTTGCTACTTGGTTGTTGTCAAAGTTGCCTCCAATAAAATGAAATAAAAAGTATAAAAAACACCTTAGACAAACCAAAGACCCCAAAACTAAACATTCCAACCCTTATTACTAAATGGTCAAACAGTATTTTAATTTAAGATATAATAGATAACATATGAAAAACACAGCGACATTACAAAAATATGAAATGCATTTAAGAGTAGACTTGATGAGAAGTCCCCAGGAATTCATGTATTCAAGCTTTGAAATATTTGCTTGAAAACTGCTGCCATAAGCACTTTTTATAGATAGATACAGATTGATGTTACATTGTGATAGTGTGATCAATCTCATACTATACCTGTACACGGTTGCTACAATTAGGATTACAATTTTCCATGGGATCCATTGTTAACATGAACATTTATGTATGCAGCTTTAATTTAGCATTTGTTAATGTTAATGGAGTGTGTCCTGCTTCTCTTCTGAACACAATACGCAGATCTGTCGCAGAAACACAATGGTGTAACCGTCAAGTTTAAGCTAAATCTATTGTCATAGAAGTTGCTTTGGAAATATTGTAAACCCAGATGCAGACTTATTCAGATCTGATGAGACACCAAACTGAAGACACTGCAGCATGACACATTTTTAAATCCCCGCAGGACCTTCTCGTTTCTTTTGACTCCAATTTTCAGGTTTTTTTTCAATATCAACTTCACATCTACAATGCATAAGTTCATTGCACATTCAACAGGGAGGGTGGTGATTCCATGCAGAGAAATAGTGCCTTGAATTTCAGGAGGCCATCAGACCCCCTGCTGTGTTTCTCATCCAAACTCATTTGGCGTGTGACTGGGAACGAATCAAGGAGAATTACTTTTACTCAGCCGAAAAGCTATCTCACATGCACACAGGCTCACACACGCTCACATTCATAAACATTACACACACTCACACATGTCCCCAAATGTAAACACATTGCATGCTGCAGGAGCAGTTTTTAGTACATCTTTCAAATATTTATAGGAGGTTCATCTTGAAGCACTCTTTGGAATGTTGCGAATGTTTTTAAAATAAGGTATCCCTTGAGGGTTCTAGGTTTGTTAGCATCCTGCCAGCACAGAGGACAAAACCGTAACCTTTGTTTACAAATCAGCCGGACCCTTGTATCCAGCCCCTTCGACTCAACTTTCTGAGTCTGAGAAATGTGATGCCCTCTGGTCCCCCTTTTTGAACAGGGAAACCACCGCCCCAGTCTGACAGTCCTTTGGTACAGCCCACAAATTCTATGCAATGTTGCAATGAGCCTTTAGCATTTCTGAGCATCAACCCCTAGGGGCTTTATCACTGTGCAGTTGTTTAACCTGTTAAGCCCTGAGCCTGTTTTTCAGGTTTCAGGCTCGAAAATGCCATGCCCAAAACAAATGACTATAACTTAACTTCTAAAACGGTTATATGAATAATTTCTTTTATCAAAGCAAGGTTACATCTGTGAGTTTGATGTAGACGTGTCAAAATCAATATAGATGTTTCTGTGTCAGAGTAAATTCAGATGGAACATAGTAAAAAAAGGTAAATTCTTACCTCCGCCTAAAATAAAACCATTACTTATAGTGAAAACCACCCTTGAATGATGGGATGGTAGACTAAAAGCTTTTTAGAGAGGTTTAGCAAAATAAAGTCCAGGCGGACTGACCTTTGGGCACATTTGGATACCATCAGTGCCATTTGACCTTTTTCAGGTACCATACTGTAAAAATAATTTTATTATCACTATAGGTAATCATTCCATCCAAATACAACTGTTTTTATAAAAACAAAAATGATTTTAATTTTTTTTTCTTTAATTAAATTACATTTCTTTTTTTTTATGTAAATGGTGTGTGTGTGTGTGTGTGTCTGTGTGTGGACTTTGCCACAGTCCTTACATGTTTATCACCCGACTAACACTTCTAGGAAGGTTTACTTACACAATAAAAATTAGGAAACATAGGATAAATTTGTCTCCAACAGGAGCAGACGAGTGATGATGGGGGAGTGGTGGTGGTGCTGCAGGGACTTCACCCCTCATGTCTGCAGCAAGCTGCTCCCTGAACGACTTCTGGGTGTGTGGCTTCGTCCTGCCGGGGTCACCCCTCATCTTGTGCAGCTCCTTGTGGAGAAGGAAGCTGTTCACCACTGAGGGACCATAGTTCAGAATCAGAAGATGCAGAGGGAGGCTGAGTTAGTACTGGTGCAGACGTCCGGCGGCGTAGCTTGGATGTTGATGGCTCTGGGGCAACTGTATGCTGATCTGATGCACGTCGTAGCTCGGATGAGGCAGATGTTGATGGCTGTGATCCAGAAGCCATTTGATACTCGTCTTCATCACTGTGAAAACAAATGTGGAAAAAACGAATCGATTACTTCACTGGCTTATTCTTTCAAAAATGTAACTCAAATCAGAAATAATTCCTCCATTTAGCGTGTGTGAAATAACAGTATATACACACACACACATATATATCTATATATATATATATGTATATATATATAGATATATATACATATATACATATATATATATAGATATATATACATATATACATATATATATATAGACTGGGTTGATATATACAATACAGCTTTATTTATATACTGCCGTGTTATAGTCACGAAATACAATTAATGTATTGATAGCATCCATTTAGCATGTGTGAAATAACAGTATATATATATATATATATATATATATATATATTTATATAGACTGGGTTGATATATACAATACAGCTTTATTTATATACTGCCGTGTTATAGTCACAAAATACAATTAATCTATTGATAGCATCCATTTAGCGTGTGTGAAATAACAGTATATATATACATATATATATAGACTGGGTTGATATATACAATACAGCTTTATTTATATACTGCCGTGTTATAGTCACGAAATACAATTAATCTATTGATACGTGTTCACCAACACGATCTTCCCATTGTTTATCGTCTCTCACAGAACGATTACGCAAGAACAAAGCGGCGTCCATTTTGTATTTTGCGAGTGTGGAATTACTATAGATTACACCAAATACATAACTAATAGATACAGACAGAGAGAGTACATACCTTTCCCGAAGTTCATAATCAGGGTCTGATTGTGGCTGAAGTAGATCCTCATCTTTTGACGGAGAGTCAGCGAACACCATTTTCACGGCGTCTTCAAGCTTATACAGCCTCTTTCTGGGTGCCATTATTTGCTCAAATAAGTCCTAAAAGCAAATAAATCATTGTCCTTGTCCTTGTAATATTATGTTCTGTTGCCTGCTGTTGTCTCTGTGTTCTCTGTTCGCTGTGTTCGTCGCTGTATTGCTGTGTTGCTGCTGTGGTGCTGCGGTGCTGGTGCTGCTGCGTCATGTGCGTAAAATAGCCGCTGCTGGCATTATTTATACTACGCAGGATCCTATCTCTCAACCCATTGGTCGATTTGGGTGATTGACACCTTTTCTGAACCGTTAGAGCCAATAGAATCGAGTGGCAGTTAGTAAGTCCCGCTAAACACTTACGTGGAGGAGTAACGGTGCGTCTACACAGCAGCGTTAAAAAAATCTTGGAGGTGGGCGTATCTGAAGCTTGAGGATTTTTTGCGAGCAAGGCACGAACAACCAATCACATGAATCTCCCGCCCGCGACATACGAAGCAAAAAAGCCCGAAGTAAACTGGATATAAACTCCCCAAAACAGGCGAAAACCTACCACTGTCTCTGCCACCTCCCTCCATGCCTGGCTCCTCCGGTTTATATCCCGGTAGGTCTGGTCATAAAGCACCGGGTGATTGATTCGCTACCGCTAATTTCTCCTCCATTTTTTGGAATATGAGGAAATGACCTGCGGTATGTCTCTCCCAGCATACACGCCGTTTGATTGGCTAGAGCTTGAACTGTCAGATTTGCGTACACGGGATTTGATTGGCTGACGCTTCCACCTCAGCCTCAAAAGTTGAACATTGTTCAACTTTGAATCCTGAAAATCCTGAAAATCTCCGCTCGCCTGCCCACAATGCATTTCGGCGAAAAGTGAGGCAAAGTGACGTCACCCCATTCAAAGTGAATGGGCAGAAGCGTTTCAAGATTTTTTTAACGCTGCTGTGTAGACGCACCGTAAGAGGTTTGCGTAAACCTCGTGGGAGACAGCATTAGCCCCGGACTGCAAAACTTTATACCTACTCTGCTGCCATGAATGTAATGATGGATTATCAGGAACAATTCTAAAGTGACTAAGAGACATTGGATTAACCTTGAGCAGCGTTTTTATTCCCTTGAACACGACTTTTGATCACAAAACAGCAACGGTAGAACATAATTATTGTTATGGTTTAGAAAACTGTTGTTGTTTTCTTGCTCTGTTCTGGCTGCTAGCTCAGTGAGTTCTTGTCGTGCAGTGATGATACTTATATCAAAATAATATGTGGAGTATCAGCTTTCAGATGATATGTAGTTTGTGCAGAACATATTAAGTTTTAAAGATCGTGTTTGCTAGTTAGCACCGGAAGTAGCATCAGCCCGTTTTCGCTAAGGGCTAATGCTAACGCTTCTTGTGAGACTTGTGTTTTGTTTCGGTAAAAATGGCTCATATCGTCAGGTAGCTGAGTTTCTTCCCGTTAATTGAGTATGAGACATTCATAGGTTTTAAAATGTTAAGAAGCCCTGAGACACAGTTTCGTGAAAAAAAAAACGCTGCCGCGGTACCGGGAAATCGGGCTTAACCTCTTAAGCACGGCGGACCCCTCCCACCGTTTTTTTTTCGAGATAATGTCTCAGGGCTTCTTAACATTTATGAAACTATTAATGTGTAGCACCAGATTAACGGGAAGAATCTCAGCTAACTGAAGATATGAATCATTTTTACCAAAACAAAACACAAGTCTCATAAGAAGCGTCTAAATAACCCCTGAGCGAAAGAATTCTAACGCACTGCGGCACACAATTCAAGGTAAAGATACCCTTATTACTTATCGTAGCTGCATATACAATATAGCCGATTACAGCTGAGACTCCACTGATTATTTAGGTATAGTATCATCACTGTGCGATCCGAACTTGCGACAGGGGAAGCAAACACAGACATCACAACACGTACCTTTACGGAGCATTTACGGCAGATCGTCTCACCGTAGCTGTCAATTAGGTCAAAAGACGTGTTCAATGGCATTAAAACGGAAAGAAAAAATGCTACAACTGTTGATCCATAGGTTGATAATGTACCTGTGCCTTTGAAACAATTATTTATAATCCATAATTCCATTTTTTATGTAAAAATTGGAGCGGAAAAGTTAGCTGCTAATGGTAGCCACCAGAGTGTAAGCAGCTTCCGGTTTTGGTAACGCGTCACTCTCACTCCTTATTTGTTAACGTTTTGGTGTGTATAGAACTTTCCCTCGATTCCATTGGATCTAGCGGTTATAAAGAGATTTTATTCATCAAAATCGAGCAAGGGAGGCCAGAGATAGGTCAAATCCACCCAAATGACCCCAGAAGTGGGGGTTTTTGGCTAAATCTCTCTAAAAAGGTCAAATTGCACTTGTTTTGCATCAATCTTGATACAGGGTACTTATTATATGTTGTACTTTGGATTCCTAAAGCTTTTAGTCTACTAACCCATCATCCAAGGGTAGTTTTCACTATAAGTAAAAAAGAATTTTTGGACGGACACTATAATTTACAGTTTTTTACTATGTAAAATCTGAATTTTCTTTAAAATAAAAAACATCTATATTGATTCTGACTTTTCTACATCCAACTCACAGGTTTATCATTACTTTGAGAATAAAGATTATTAATTTAACCCTTTTAGAAGGGAAGATATGGTCATTTGTTCTGGGAATGTCATTTTCGTGCCTGAGACCTGAAAAACAGGCTCAGGGCTTAAGAGGTTAACAGGTTAACTACCTCAGTGACCTCCTCCAAGGAGATTGAAGTTGATTCCCCATCATTCTCCTGCTCTGCCTCTATCATTGAGGGTGGATTTGACCAACGGCCTCAGGTCCGATGATACCATAACAAAATCGATCATCAACATTCTGCCTACGGTGCTCTGGTACCATTATAAGCATCCTTGTGTTCCAACAGAGTGTTTGTTATGGCCAATCCATGACTTCCAAAGAAGTCCAATAAAGAGCCACCGCTGGTTCAGAGTATTGTTATTCATATTTGTACAGAATATGAATACGAATACGACCCCCTCTGTCCTTGGACCCTCACATCGGACAAGAAACCCCCCAGTTAATGGGGAGAAATAGAAGAGACCTCTGGGAGAGCAAGAGAGGAGGATCCTTCTCCCAGGACGGACAGACGTGCAATAGATGTTGTGTAAATTGAAAAGACAATACATTTACAACATAGGTAGTACAAATGTTTGGAAATGCATGTGTCTATAATAAGAAGATGAATCCAGGAGGATGTCAACAATCCTGTGGGAGCCATCAGAGAAGTAGTATGATGAGAGTCAGGCAGGACCACAGAGACAGGTTCAGCCACGACTCAGGATCCAGGACTGAGGATCCAGGACTCAGGATCCAGGACTCAGGCTCCAGGACTCAGGATCCAGGACTCAGGATGCAGGACTCAGGACTCAGGATTCAGGACTCAGGATCCAGGACCAAGGATCCAGGACTCAGGATCCAGGACTCAGGATCCAGGACTAAGGATCCAGGACTCAGTACTCAGGACTCAGGATCCAGGACTCAGGATCCAGGACTCATGACTCAGGATCCAGGACTCAGGATCCACTACTCAGGAGCAGTGGCAAACCGTCAGGGCCTTCAAGGTATTCAGAGAATACCCTGGAACACTCAGATAAAACAAACAAAAAATCGATTTAATCATATAAATAAAATGTATATAAAATGAATAAATGAGAATCGTATCTGTGTTGTTGATCTGTAATATTACAGTGTTACGTTGATTTGTTTGTCCTTCTCGGTCCATGCACTACGCATTTCAGTGGTTTTGTGTTAGAAAAGAAATGCAACCAATCAGATACTGTTCTGGGTCTCTGGGTAGAATATCCTTCAACCAAGGTATTCTATATCCTTGATAGAATGCCCTGGCCGTTGCACTGAAAGATCACGGCCACTCTAGTCAATGGGTGCTATTCCACCACACGCGGCGCGTTACGGCTCAGAAGCGTCCCAGAAGCGGCTCGGTGCAGGGCTCCTCTAAAATTAGGATGAATCCTATTTTTGACGCGACGCAGCCGTAAGGTAATGTCGGGCAGGCAGGAAGTGGAACGTTCAGAGCATATATAGCATATGTATATATATATATACACACACACAAACTAATTTTGCAGACCCTATCCCTCCGTAGTCTTTCAAGTAGGAGGAGAAATGCCAGCGTTCTCCTCCGGTTTACAGGCACTGTGTAAATTATATATATAAAATAATTATGATGATGAATGCATTTCTTTACCACTAAAATACAGCAACACATCTTTGATTCATGTCGTTTATAACTGTAATATTCCAGTTATTATTAACTTTGTCTGTACAAAGTAGCCTGTCCAGGAAATATGCCCAAATCAACAAAAACTGCGAGCCGGCAGGCAAGACGCTCCGCTTCTGAAATGCTTCTGGAACGCGCCCGGTGGGTTATGATGCTAGAGGAGGTCGGACCAAAACCGCGGCGCAGCCGTAACGCGGCGCAGACGGACCCGGTGGAATCTAGGGGTAAGCCTATAGCAGCAAAACTAGGGGCTGATCAGACCAATCAGTGTGCATGTGTTTATTTCACTCTCAAAGCAAATGAGCATATTTCCCAAAATGTTAAAATATTTTGTTTAAAGTAATTATTGGCTCATGACCATTGCTGAGTTGTCAATTAAAAAATGTAGGCTAGAGATAAAGTTGTGTCATTAATATTATTGTATTCTTAACCTTTTATAATTTAAAGGTTTAGATAACAGATATTGAATAATACAGACCTTGGACTTGTACTGATGGCATGCAGATCAATACATGTGATCAATTAAACAACTTCTTGAATCAATTAATATCGGTCCACAGTGCAGCAGTATCTTGCACACTCACAGTTCACAAAAAATATTGTAGCTTTGAGAATCACTAGCCAGCTAACTGCTCTCACACACATGCAAGATAAAGTGATCCCCAAACCCTCCTGTGTGAAAGTGTGTATGAGGGGGCTTAAACAGTAGATTCCATATTTTAGTGTATTGTCTGCGCTTTGATTTCAGCCTGTGTTTAATATAATCTGCACTTTGTTCAGTCATATTGAACATGGTCTCTTAAACTGAAAGAAAAATAGATCTGAAATGTTGTTGAAGAGGAAAAATGAACTATAAAGATGAGTAAAATTACCAAATACTTTTGTTGTGGGTTTTATTAAGATATAGCTAAGGTCAATAATCACAATAAATAATACATTTAATAAAAATGTAGTTTTATGTCAAAGTGAGAAAATGAGTTTTGCTTGGCTATAAAATCAGGGAAAGCTGGATCTCCAGTTAAAGTTTTTACTGTATTTTGGAGCAGTGCAAACCTGTATCATGATTTTTGAAAGGTGATGATAAGGTTGCAATTAAACTGCTTCCAGGGGAAAAAAAAGATGCGCCTGATAAAGAAATGCTGGTTTTAGAGAGATTTAAGTAAAAACAATCAATATTAAAATAATAGACACACAACTAGGAAATCTGTCAGAAATATGTTTGTTTTCAAATGAATAAACAGGATATGACCAAGAAAGGGACACACCTCTGTTTCCCCAGATTGGGGTATTGTGGTTCCCCATGACTGACAAAGTGCAGTCAGCTGTAGCAACTATGCAGAAGGGCCTCAAGGATGAGAGGGTGTGAATTCCCACCTTTTTTCCCAAGGCAAGAATGATACACTTTTGTAACCAGCTCTTCAGGAGTCTTGCCGGCAGCGATGCTACAGGCTCCCTCTCTCGTCTAACAGATGACTCAGCGATTTGTGAATTATTCAGGCCGCATCTGGCTCCAGGTGTCACAGCCTCAGCCACATGCTCAGGCAGGACATGCCCTTCCTAAGGCCTGTGGACACAGCCATGTTGTCACGCTCTCATTTTGGTGTCACAGCACATGTCAGTCACTCAGCACCGAGCTGAGAGCCAGCACTTAGCTGCATTTCACACATCTGCCACTAACTCTGAGGAGCAGAGCTTCAGGCATTCTTTGCTGATGAAGGTCCTTACCAAGAGGGAAAAAAAAGTGACGTCATATCTTGAATGGTCACATGTGTATAGGCTGTGTTGTTGAGTTGTGAGCCTCAATATGAAACAACATGTCAGGTAAAAGCTAAGAGCTACAAGCTACGAGCTATGGAGATGCCACATGGAGAGAGCGGGATGAATGGTCCTCTTACACTTGTAAATATGTGTTGTTCTCGCGTCCAGGAGAGAAACTTAAAATAAAGAGACTAATGCAGTCCCTGAAAAGGTTCAAATGAGTAGTTTAATTAAATGGCGTGGTGATAAAACAAGCAGAAGGTAAGAGGAGAAGACAGAGCAGCTGTTGCCTCGCCGGGGTGCAGGGGTGAAGAGAGCCCAGACAACGCTCGTTAGCTGGTTATATCTCCTCCGTTGGCTCCTCCTCACGTGCCGGTTGGCGTTGCAGGGGGACCTCCCACCACGGTCTTCAATGTCCGTTATCTCGCATAACAGAGGATTCAGTCGTTGTACATTCATTGCATAACTCCACACACCTCTTCTACTCATACTCTCTTTCATGACTTTTTATTTAATGCGTTTTTAACGGCTCAAAATGTTACTTGTGTAAAACCGGAAATACTTTACGGTAGTTATCATTTACGGTAGTCCCGGAAGTCGTCATAGCTACCTCCGTCTGTAAACAAAACGTATTAAAATAAACTGTACCTTCATTTAATATTCAGCAATAATAATATCTCGACGTCTATAGATGTAGTGTTAAAGTCAGTAGGTTTTGGTGTGCAACACTCCGTGTCATTTTCACTTTACACAGGGCTGCCAACATTTGAGTTCAGCTTGGAGTGAGATTTTTTTTTTGGTGAACCGAAAAAAGAAACGTTCATGTGTACAGTGTTACAAATGTATTGAACATGTACAAACTAGGGTTTCCCATTAATGTACCGGGCGCTGCATATAGGTGTAAAACAGAGGTAAAGTGCTATTTTATAAGTGTGTCACCTCCTCTAGGGGCAGGGGCGGACTGGCCATTGGGAATACCGGGAGTTTTCCCGGTGGGCCGGTACCGAAGTGGGCCGGTCGGGCAATTCACTGTATATACTGTATAGTATAATAGTAAAGTTATTTAAGATGATGCCATATTTATCGAAGATTTACATTATAAATATTCCCCAAAATTATTCAAAAGCATATTCTTCAAAACTCCTTGCTGTAGTATGACCACCAGGAGACTTGATGTGTGTAGTGAGTTTGGTAGTAATAAGCTGTATAATAGTGATTGAATATTATTGTATTCTCTTTTTTCGGAGTTGCACTTTGCAGACGGTCCCTGACAGAGACCAATGTAATGTGTCCAGCTCGGAGGACGGCGCATATTGGCTTTTTTTTTTCAAAATGTGATTGTAGTTCGTTGTCAACCTTACCACGGTACTTAGGAGACGTCATTTGTGTCTGAATAACGTTTTGTTCATGAGTTATTGATCCGTGAAATCAGAATCTCCCAATATCGTTCCAACTTTACTGCACTTTACTGCCAAAAGACCGTCTCATTTCGTAGACCGCTCAGTTTGCTGTTCCTTCACTTTATTTTTATATTTATATACATTTATTTTGGACGAAAACTTAGCGTGAGGAAAGGCAAGTGTGGCGTGAGTGCGTGAGATATGGGTTAATTGCGTGACTCTCACGCTCAATGCGTGAGTGTTGGCAGCCCTGCTTTACATTCACATTTCTAGAAAACGTAATATTAGCCACATGCTAAATGCTAACCGGAGATGAAGGATTTTCAGAATAAAAGCTTGGCATTGAGATTTTGCGAGAACTTCCGTTTTTTTTTCAGAATAAAACAGCTTTTAAACTGACGGTATGTTTAAACTAAATTATGCCATAAAACATTGATTTTAATATCTAAAACACTGCAACAACCGGAAATGTCAAATACCGGTAGTCACTCACGGTAACGCCCACCCAGTCGGTGATTCGCTGTTGGTCGCGCCTCCTTTCAATTTTTCCCTGATATTCAGAAAGAGCGGGGAGAGGGGGAGTGAGTAGCAAGCAAGATGATCGGAGCAACGCGCTCATATAGAACCCACCAGTGAGGTCGTACAACAGTCCGTATTGCCGTTTAACTGATCCGCCACAAACCATCATCTACCGATCCTTCTGTCACTCCACTACTTCCTGATCACTGCCGGCAAATCTGGAAGGAAGCTGGTCATCTCCCTTTCCCACATCACATCCCGGAGGAGCTTCGTAGGCTAAAGCGGGGCTGCAGAGCTGGAGCCAAGCTGAGGATGAAGAAGAAGATGAGATGCAAACCCTGTGTACCGGCCATTATAATGGGGAACGTGAGGTCTTTGGGGAATAAGATGGACGAGCTCGGCGTGCTGACGAAGACGCAGTGGGAATACCGTGAGTGTAGCATCATGTGTTTTACCGAGACTTGGTTGCACACGCTCATCCCGGATAATAACACGGCTCTCCCCGGCTTCACGAGTGTTCGGGCGGACAGGGACGTTATTGGTATGCCTTAAGATGGACCAGTGCACCACCACGCTTTCCCCGTCGTCGAAAGTGCTTTCGGCGAGGCAGGATGCAGGGCGATCGGCGCAGGTGGGTGGCGATATCCGACAGTAGAGGGGGGGGGGGGACGATTTATGGTTGCCAGATGTAGGTTTGGGCAGCAATATCAACTCCAGTGAGGGTCTGAGGTGGAGGAGAGCTTGGCGATCATAAACGAGCAGAGCAGAGACACTCTGACAAGCATAAAACAAAAACAGGATAGCTAAAGGTAGAGAGCTGAGCGAGCGGCGAGCCGACACAGGCGCCATCTTGAATCAAGGATTATGTTGTCGATGACGCTAATAAGAAGAGAACAGCGGTATGCAGGGTCTGCAGCATAAAGATCAGTGACACGACCACCACAACATCCAACTTCATTCGTCACTACAAAAAACCCCACAGAGAAAGGTGCGTGAATGTGTTGTGTTAGCTAGAAAGCAGTGGCGGCCGGCCCATAGGGGCGCCGCCCCCCCTCTTCCCACATTAAAAATAAAAAAATATATATTTAAAAAAAAAAAAAAAATTATTTTTATTTTTTTAATAAACAAGGTAAATATTATATAATTGGTATCTGTAAAATGTATAATCTACAATAAAATCTCGTTTACGATGTCTAAAGTTACTGATAAGTCACATGTTTCCTGCCTGGCCTTGCCCGTGTATCATTACTCCCTCTCGCCTGGGCGCTAGCACAGCGCCCAGACGAGAGGGAGTAATGATAACAGCCAACTGTTGCTATCTTTAAACTATGCCGCCGAAACATAATTTCAGCCAATCAGCGTCGTCAAATCTGATGGTCACAGGGCTCCTACGTGAGCGCCCGGTGCAGTCTGTGAGTTGTTTGGACTCGTATCCAAGGAGACAAAACAGGAAGCTGTCATACACTCTGGAAGCTACCATTAGCAGCTAATGAAAACTCAGTTTTTGACATAAAAATGGAATTATGGATCATCAATCATTTTTCAAAGTGACAGACACATTGGATTAACCTTCAGCTGCGTTTTTCTCGTTTTTGATCAGAATTGTTATTCTGCAAAAGGTGAGCATATCTCCGTGTTTTGCTACCTAAAGCTACGTCGTGTGATGTCTGTATTTGCTTCCCCTGTCGCGAGTTCTGATCGCTCAGTGATGATACTTATATTTCTAGAATCTGTGGAATCTCAGCTTGTTAGCACAGTTTATGCTGTAGAAACTATGTCCAGGACAAGGTGTTTGGAAGTTTTGGAAGATTCATAGCTAATCACACTGAAGTTATGGAGGTATTGATCAGTCTTCTCATATTTTTAAGCCTCAAATTGTCCTTCCCCCCCCCCTCTAACATCATCAGAAGTCATAATTTAGGGGGTCTTTTCTCAATAAAATGCCCCCTAGTATTGTCCCACCTAAAATATTTTCCACCAGCCGCCACTGCTAGAAAGCTAACGTTAAGTTTAAGCTACGTTAGACTTGGTTTAAAATCGATTAAGCATTGCAAAGAGAAGACAAAACGGTAAATTAACACTAGAACCTCCAAGGGATTCATTTGCACTAACCCTGATACTGACGGGCTGTCAGGAGAGGGAGAGAGAGAGAGAGAGAGAGAGAGAGAGAGGGAAAGAGATGCCTCGTTTATTTCCCCTGTGTTATTATCAGAAGTTACTGTAAACTGTGTTGAATAATGTAGTTCATCTACTTTTAGTAGTTTCTTTAAATGTTTTATGTTGTTTTTGTTTGTAGAAGTGCATCATTCCTTAATTTATTGTAAAAATGAATCTGAACTTTTTGATCTGTTATGATGATAAACTGAAGCAATTTCTAAATTAAACCAATTAACTGAGTTTTAAATCGTCCTACTTAGTTTATAAGGAAATTATGAAGAGGAACAAATTAAATGATTTGAAAATGATATCTATGTAGGTGCTGATGCTGTTGGCGGTTCTAGTGTTAACAGACATTTAAATTAAATATGTGTAATGGCAAATGCCATATATGATTTTCTTACCTGGAATTCTGCCTTTTTGATTGAGTCCTAGCTATATTGTCTGCAGTTCTGGGGTTAATATGAATCTAATATGATTGTCATCGGTCTAAATTAGATTTCAAATGATTAACTGTGTATGTAATGAAGATCATAGTGTGGGTTGAATCCATTTTCATAACCACTGTCTTTTAACTGATTTAAATGCGGAAACTGGGCTTATTCATCAGAATTTCGTATGACTTGACTTGACTTGACTTGACTTGACCTGGGCAATGACTTGACTTGACTTGCTTGACTCTCACCACAGTGACTTGGGACTTGCTTGATACTTGTAGGTCAAGACTTGAGACTTGCTCATGACTTGCACATGTAGGACTTACTCCCACCTCTGCTAATTACCGCCCCCCTTCCAGAGACACACTGTCAAACACACTCATACCTGCTTGGTATGACATTGAAAAAGTTAAATTCAATAATAAATTAAATTACAATAAAATGACTGTTGTTTAATCTTCACATCTAATAATCGATAAGAGTATTGAAAAATACCGGTATCGATAAGCAGTATCAGTATCGATAAAATCCTAATGATACACATCCCTAATCATCACTGTGCGACCAAAACTCACGGCAGCGAAAGCCAGGAAAGACAACACACAACTTCACTTTACGGGGCCAAAACGGCAAATACGTCTTACCTTTGCTGTTTTCTGATCAAAAATTGTGTTCAAGGGCATTCAAACGTATATAAACGCTGCTGAAGGTTAATCCAATGTCTCTATGTCACTTTGAAATGATTACTGATAATCCATCATAATATTTATTCCAATAAACGTATTTTTCATTAGAGTGTAACAGAGCTTCCGGTTTTGGGCAAACTGCGTGCGCATCACTCTCACTCCTCAATGGTAATGTTCAGGTGGATTTAGGAACCACCCCTCGATTCTATTGGCTCTAACGGTTAAAAAGTGGTGTCAATCATCAAAATCGACCAATGGGTTCCAGAAATACGGCAAATACACCCAAATGTACCCAGAGGTGTTTTTTATTTCTAAACCTCTCTAAAGAGGTAAAAGTTCACTTGTTTTGTATCAATCTTGACTTCACTATAAGTAATGGGTTTTTTCTTTAGACGGAAACTATAATTTACATTTTTTTACTATGTTCAATCTGAATTTACTTTAAAATAAAAACATCTATATTGATTCTGACACTTTTACAGCCAACTCACAGATATATCATTGCTTTTAGAAAAAAGATTATTAATTTACCCCTTTTAGAAGTTAAGATATAGTCATTTGTTCTGGGCATGTCATTTTCGAGCCTAAGGCCTGAAAAACAGGCTCAGGGCTTAACAGGTTAAGCAATGACATCCGCAATGTCTCTGCCAAATGTAGTGAATATCGCAGAAACCATGGGTGTCCAAACATTTTTCAAAGAGGGCCAGATTTGATCATGTGAATATGCCCAGGGGCCAATAGTCCCTTCGGACATTTTTACAAACATAAAAGTAACATACAAATACACTGTTATATCACCATTTTTCATTTCAAATGGCAATGTAACTAAATATAAGCCACTCAGGCAGGCGTGACCAACTATAAAAACACTGCCTTTCATATCTGGAGAGTCAGATAATATTCAACAGACTATATGGAATATCTTAAACATTGTAGCGCGTTTGACCCCCTGAAGTGGGGTGCCAGTCAGAATCATGTCTGACAAATAATAATCTAAAATATTCAACAGAAATGTTTCAGTCAAACCATACACAAATTAATTAATTCTGGAGATATTTCATCATTACCAAAATGCAATCCAAAATAAATCACACAACCATTTCCATTTTCGTCAGATATATTTCATGGGGAAAAACAAGACATGTAAGATCAGTGTGTGTGAAATGTGTGTGGTGAAAAGAGTCAATATATACAGTTAAATCCGCCTTAGCAAAGAGTCCAGTTGGTTAAAACCCCAACATAAATTCAATCCAGTTCATAGGCCCACAAACAAAAGGCAACTCAAAAAGTCAGCTCCGGGTTTTACCACCGATCCACTCTAAACCAGCGTCTTTACCAAGCCCCCAGGAAGTGCGCCGGACTCTGATGAAAATATTCGTTGTGGCCAAACGGCGGTACTACAATCTCTGTATCAGTCCTTGACGTCACTGGGCCCAGAAATACTGTTTCCCATTGACTAACATGGGGAAAGAGACGTCTGTAAATCAGCGGATACTTTTTTTTAAACGAAATAAACTACCCAGTATGAACACTTGTATAGCCCTTATTAGATTCATATGGTCCTTAAAGTTGTAAAATGCACTAAAAGCCGAATCTAGATTTATTTTCTCTCTCCATTCATTCTACTGAGCCGAGAGTGGGAGCTCGGGGGGCGGGGCTTAAAGGGCAAGTCAACTGCGCATGCTCAATGAGTGCACATACGGGTACTTCTGCTCTGACAGGCAGGCATGACGGTTAATCTGTGACGTTTTGCTCTCGAAAATATCAGGCCATTTTGTCCTCATGCGCCAATGAGCAGCTCTCATAGGAAAGAACGAGACCCCGCCTCCGACGCTGTATCCAGTTCTTATTATACATCCATGGTCTTTACAGAAAAGGCAAATTGCGCATGAGAACGGCCCCTTAGAGTGGGTGCTGCCGCCATGTGGTGAAAGGATGCATTACATTTGAAAGATTTATTCTGTTTGACAGAGCTAGCCGGCCATAAATAATACATTATAAGACCGAAGCTGAGGGCGGTATGAAATCTGACGCGGGCCAGGCCGGACTTTGTACATGCCTGGCATAAACTATATGCGACTACCACAAAATAGGGGGCACTACCGAGCTATTTTAGCATTAATGTACGATTTATTTTGTACATTATCTTAAAGGTTGTGACATGGGCACTAAGATTTGACTGACCTTGCTAATTTCTAATGGTAATGTGTATGACCCTCCGCCGGTGCTGTGAACCAAATTCAATGTTGATAGATGCAAAAGCTTGATCGATTTAACTGTTTTTCCCATTATGCTAATTAGCAAACAATCCAGGTAGCAGTAGTAGGAAGAGCTTAGGGGAACCATTAACGTTTTTTATAGAGCTTATTCCCCCGAATATGTGTTCCAAGTTTCAAGTCCACCTGACTTACTTGGAGAGAGTTATGGCCTTTCAAAACTCGTCAGTAGGGGGCGCTAGAAAGCACACTGGGAAAAACTGAGCACTGATCCTTGAAAGCACAGTAATCTGTGCTAAAGCAATAGGTTGGGACACCGCTGGGTTCTAGCACTCTCGTGCTCAGTTCCTAATGAAGGAACTATATACACAGTTAATGATTGAAGCCTGATATAGTAGAAGATTACAGTATCATGGTGGCGATAACAACAGAAAATCTGAGGCTGAACTATGAATCAAAACATACATTATGTTGTACTGTGTGCAGGACTTTGTCTGTTTGTCTAGATCAGGGGTCGGCAACCTTTTTGATATGAAGTGCCATTTAAAAAAAAAATTGTTATCAGCGTGCCAACGATCGAGAATTATCAACGGGGGGGGGGGTTTGAGGAGCTTGACGCTGGTGAACTATCAACAGGAGGGCGGGGGGAGCCTCGCTGCGGGGAAGCAGTGTGTGTGTGTACCTGTCAGCACAACTTACATGATGCCGAATTTAACAAACACATTTAATTAAATTGGTTTAAACGGCATAATAATAAGGACGATCGTCCGTTCTGTGATTCTCCAGAACACACATGTTATGATAGGGTCAGGCAGAGTGAGATGAGATCGCTGTCCCTTTAAGAGAGAGAGAGAGGGGTGTGGCGTGGGCATGTGTGTGTGTGGATGGTAGAGCGAGAGTGAGCGAGCGTGTATGTTTCTGGAAGTGAAACGAGGCAGCAGAAAAACAGAGGTCTGTGATGTATTTTGTGAAACAGAAGAACAGCTAAATAAATGCAACGGCCTCCCCAGAAGAGCTCGCCTCTCTCCAGTCATTTAAGCTAAAGTGGGTTATTGAACCTGAAGCTTGTTGCTTCTGCCCTCCTCGACTACGGTCTGGGAGCCGAAAGGAAAGTTCAACACACAGATGGCCAGTCCGCCCCTTTGTAGCATATTATTTCAATGAGAGATGAGCAGATCGCCACTGGGCTTTCAACTAAAGACACAGCCACGCAAAAACTGCGGCATTTGTAAAGCTCCTTATGGGTACTGCAATTTGTGAAGTGCTTTCCTCTGTGGTGAAACGATCAGCACTGCACCACGGAGGAAAGCGGCAGAAAGTCACCTGGAGTTAAACAGAGCGGGGCTGCATTGCGTGCATGGCTTCCTTCTGCGGGGAGACGCGCTCTGGCGGCGGTCTCGTTCAGGATCCGAAAATACAATTTAAATATTTTGCACACTTATTCGACTTATTCCTAGTGTGCCACTGGTTACGGTGCCGCGTGCCAATGCTGGCACGCGTGCCAGGGGTTGCCGACCCCTGGTCTAGATGGTGATGTTCTATTTTAGGCAGAGTCGTGCTTTAAAGGCAAAGTCAAAGTCTGTAACAACAGAATAGATTGTTTGTCCCAAAACGACACACAAACCGTGACTTTTATTCCTAGGCCCTTTCCCTCGTCAAAACAAATAAAATGCCAGCCTTAAGACGCCAGTGGAGCCTTATCAATGCAACGGAGAGAGAAAGAGTTACAACAAAAACATGACTTATTTATAAAGCAAAACAATTTATTTATAAATTACAAATTCAAATAATCATATCATCACACAAGCTGCGTGTACTTCAGCGTTTATGAATACCCATCATGGCAAGGTGCCCACAGCCAAGTTACAATGGACAATGATCCTTCATTTTGGAACACACCACAAACAGGCAATTTTGTTAAAACCAGCACACCGGCTAATTCAAAATATACGATTAATTTGGGGATACAGTTATAGGCAGAATTAATTATGTTGGCACAGCTGCCTACATTGAAAATAACTTTGGCCTACCCTTGATGATCAGATTACTTAACAAAAAGTCCATCCACCTGTCCTTTTAAATGACTTGCTTAATAATTTCGCAACGATGTCCTCACTATCACTGACTTTAGCCATCATGAACTAATGCTAACTAGCTACTTTCCCCCCTAACTTGACAGTGGGCGGAACTTGTCATAAAGTTTGTGATAATAAAGCCCACCCATTGAGAGGGAAGATATGATTGGTAAATGTACTGTCAGTTGACATTACTCTCTCATTGAATGACTATTGCTGGGCCCTCTGTGCGTTCATAGCTGGACCACCAATCACCTCCTATCTTCCCAGTGACTCTCAGAGAGGGGCTTCTTCCATTTAACCCTTCACATTCCAACATAAACTTAGTAGGCAGGTTAGAGGGACCTGACGGTTCCCCACTGCTGCAGAGTACCAGCAACAGGGGCTTTAAACACACGTTTAAACAAAACTATGTGTTACCATTAAGCAAAATATCATGGTTCAGGTAAAAAATAAGTATTTTTCTAACGTTATTAGGTACATTACGTAATATATGTTAAGAATGTGACGTGAGTTAGGTTAGTGACGTTAGTTAAGACAAGATTAGTCAATGTTGACATTTGGTAAACAGCAGTCTCCACCATCCAACGTGGAAATTGTAGGTCTTTATTTTACAACACCTGACTTTTTCCTCTGCTCCGGTCATTATTTACGGCAACCATTATGGGGTGTAATAATGTTCTTGTTACAGCAGTTTTTTGTGGAGGACGTTCCTGCATGTTGCCTTTACCAACTCTCTAGCATTAACTGATTTGCATACAAATGTTTTAATGCGTCTACTGAGAACACAACCGCAATGATGAAAACACGGTTTCATGGTGGTCAATGAAAAAAACGCCAATGTAAATTATTATGAGAAACAACATCCATTGACCGTCAACTTTCTTCCCAGCTCATTAATTCTAAGACTGTGTGGTGGGCTAATTGAGTGAATTGTAGCAGTGGACTGTGTGTGTGTGTGTGTGTGTGTGTGTGTGTGTGTGTGTGTGTGTGTGTGTGTGTGTGTGTGTGTGTGTGTGTGTGTGTGTGTGTGTGTGTGTGTGTGTGTGTGTGTGTGTGTGTGTGTGTGTGTGTGTGTGTGTGTGTGTGTGTGTGTGTGTGTGTGTGTGTGTGTGTGTGTGTGTGTGTGTGTGTGTGTGTGTGTGTGTGGATGTTGTTAGAGCCCGGCTCCTGACAGAGCAGCCAGGGCCCTCAGTGCCTAGATAACGAGCTGTATGCCTGACAGGTGTGTCAAGATTAGGGGTAGGCTGTTCCGTAACACCCCCCCCCCTACACACACACACACACGCCACCACCATCCCATCCTCTTACAGTAAACATCCCCATCAGCCTGCCTGCCCACACTGGGGAGCAAAAAGGAGAGAGCATGTTTGACATAATTAATTGGCTCTTTCTATAAAGTGAGTCAAAAGAGATGAAAAGGGTTATCGGGCTGAAATAATTAATTTGGAAACAAATTTGCTGACAGTTGGGTTCTTCTCAACAGTTCACCTTTTTTTCTCTCATCAGTGCCCCTTGAATGACGAAGGGCCTGATACTGGCTGGCCCATAATGAGTGCATTTCAATGAAATATGGCAAAAAAAGAATGTAATTAATTTCAACCTGCAGAGAAGGTCTTGCTCTTATACATTTTTTGTAGATTATTGCCTTTCATTATGAGGCTAATGTAGCAAGCATTTTATACCAATTAATTTGAAATGAAAGAGGAAATTATGTGGATTAATAATGGCGAGGGTGGTTTCACACATTTCTTCAATTACCATCCGTATAGTGCCCTATCCATATCTTACCATCACAGTAATTAACGGGATTCAGGTGGACTATTATGCCAGTCAGTGAAAAGAGTTTTCTATCACGACCCAGACAGAAGCACGGCTGGATGAAAGGCCCTGACTGGGATCACTTGCTGATTCTAATCACAGAGGTTCATTTAGGAAAGCTCTTGCATTGAAAACACAGGAAATGTTTGCAAATTGAATTGATGAATGCTAATTTGCCCAAATATTGTCAGCTGACTATTGAAACCGCCGGCGGTTTGGTGAACAGCAGTACAGGCATTTCACAACTGTTGAGAATTTGTTGTGTGTTTGTGATGTCTGTCTATATGTTTTGTAATTAGTTAAATGTGGCAGGACTCTGTGTGTGTGTATTATAAACGTGTTTTTCTTTCCATTTCATGGTCAGCTTGTGTGAGTCAATAAATTAATGAATGAATGATTATGTGGCTAATGTATTTCAACTGTAATTGCCACCGTTTTTTTAACAAAAATTTGACAAAGCCGACAGCCATATTTAAAAAACAAAACAAATTAACTGCTGTGATTTACATCACAGCTCACATCCTTACAACCTTTGACCTACTGTACCTAATGTGGTTTCAAAACCGATTAATTTTAGCAATGAGTCAACAAAATACAGGAGCCCTCCCCTGGGGGACTAAGCATTGTGTGTGTGTGTGTGTGTGTGTGTGTGTGTGTGTGTGTGTGTGTGTGTGTGTGTGTGTGTGTGTGTGTGAGAGAGTGTGAGAGAGAGAGAGAGAGAGAGAGAGAGTGTGAGAGAGAGAGAGAGAGAGAGAGAGGAGAGGGAGAGAGAGAGAAAGAGAGAGAGAGAGAGAGAGAGAGAGGGAGAGGGAGAGAGAGAGAGAGAGAGAGTGTTCATGGCTGCTGCTATCACCATGAGTGCTAATTATGTTCTTTGTTGAATGGACAAGGGAGAGTAATTGAATCCATCAGCCCTCTCTCCTCTCACGTGGAGCCTCTACTTAACCTGCACGGTCCGATAAAGCCAGAAGTCTATCCTCCCATTCACTGCTCTCACATATGTGAGTCACTATTATATATTATATATATGTGTCTTTGTCAAATAATATTTGAAAACTGATTCTCAAATCAGTTCCATATAGCACTGTTTTATTTATTTTTAGCAATTTACATGTAATACTTGCACCGTAGGATATCTTGTGTTAGCTTGTAAGCATGTTATTTTACGTATTCTTAAGCTTAATTTAATGTGCCAGTTTAAAAAACTGAAATGCTTAGTGCCGAGAGTTAAAACCTTTATTTCAAATTATCGTTAACCAGAGCTTAATATTGTTTTTTTAATATAACACTCATTTATAATGTTTTGAAATGAGTGGGCTTATTATTTCCATTGTTTGCTCAACATTACAATTATAAGAATACTCCACAACACTGCTTAATATTACATCATTTATTTATATTGACAAGACATTTGACATAGTTCAATAATTATACATGATATGATATGGCTGAATAACATTTTTCATTTCCATATGAGGCAACAGTTTATTTATTTTTTACAGTTTACACCCCCCCCCCCCCCCCCCCCCCCCCCCCCCCCCCCCCAGAGAGCAGGTCCAGCCATCTTTTGTGCTAAACTCCGCCCAGCCTGCTGCTCCTCTCAAAGAGGGGGCCCCAAGCTCTCAGGGGGCCCCTGGAAGGATCTGGGACCAGTGAAGCAGAACTCCACGGGGACCCCCCTAACATCCTGCACCTTTCCCCCTGGAGCTCACATATAATTGTCACTGGATGCTCGTTAAAGGATCCAATTAATCAGAATGGATTGGTCATTACAGGTCAGCAGGCAGGGCATCCTGACACAGTTGGCCTTTAGTTCCTCTCGTGTGCGGCTCTAAATGAAGAGCCGCTGTACCATGACTCCATAATGTCCCCTTGATGTGCCATTAACATTTATTACTCTGGAGAAGACATAGGGCCATTGCAGCATGCACATATCAATTTGGGTGCAGGAACTGTTATCTGGATTGTCTAAAACTCTAGGGATGTTTTATGGCTCAGTTGACTTATTAAATAATTATGAAATTAATATTTTTCTATAATTACTTTTTTCGCTTTTGAAAAAAATAACACATTTAGGATTTTATATAAACTGTTAGCATGTGTTCATTTTGGCATCTGAGACTTTTTACAATGAAAACGTTTTTCTAATATTTATCCATTGTTATAGATTTATTGTATTCCACCACAAGTCAAAGTAAAGACATGTGAACCAAAGATAAATTCCTATCTCGATGTATGTTTTCCATTTTTAATTGACGCTATGTTTGCAGAATGTAGATGTCATGGTTATAACGGCTGTTAGAGAATATGTCCTGTATCTGTCCCTACCAGACTGTAATGCTTTGTTACTGCCAATTTGACCTAAATGTTTTGCTTTAAATTATTTATCTCGCTTCTTGTTGTAGGCTTCTTGCTATAAGCTTCTTGCTGTAAGATTCTTGCTGTAAGCTTCTTGCTGTAGGCTTCTTGCTGTAGGCTTCTTGCTGTAGGCTTCTTGCTGTAGGCTTCTTGCTATAAGCTTCTTGCTATAAGCTTCTTGCTGTAAGCTTCTTGCTGTAGGCTTCTTGCTGTAGTCTTCTTGCTGTAGGCTTCTTGCTGTAGGCTTCTTGCTGTAAGCTTCTTGCTGTAGGCTTCTTGCTGTAGGCTTCTTGCTGTAGGCTTCTTGCTATAAGCTTCTTGCTGTAAGCTTCTTGCTGTAAGCTTCTTGCTGTAGGCTTCTTGCTGTAGGCTTCTTGCTGTAGGCTTCTTGCTATAAGCTTCTTGCTGTAGGCTTCTTGCTGTAGGCTTCTTGCTATAAGCTTCTTGCTGTAAGCTTCTTGCTGTATGCTTCTTGCTGTAAGCTTCTTGCTATAAGCTTCTTGCTATAAGCTTCTTGCTGTAGGCTTCTTGCTGTAGGCTTCTTGCTGTAGGCTTCTTGCTATAAGCTTCTTGCTGTAGGCTTCTTGCTGTAGGCTTCTTGCTATAAGCTTCTTGCTATAAGCTTCTTGCTATAAGCTTCTTGCTATAAGCTTCTTGCTGTAGGCTTCTTGTTGTAGGCTTCTTGCTGTAGGCTTCTTGCTGTAGGCTTCTTGCTGTAGGCTTCTTGCTATAAGCTTCTTGCTATAGGCTTCTTGCTGTAGGCTTCTTGCTATAGGCTTCTTGCTGTAGGCTTCTTGCTATAAGCTTCTTGCTATAGGCTTCTTGCTGTAGGCTTCTTGCTATAAGCTTCTTGCTATAAGCTTCTTGCTATAAGCTTCTTGCTATAAGCTTCTTGCTGTAGGCTTCTTGCTGTAGGCTTCTTGCTATAAGCTTCTTGCTATAAGCTTCTTGCTTTAGGCTTCTTGCTGTAGGCTTCTTGCTATAAGCTTCTTGCTGTAGGCTTCTTGCTGTAGGCTTCTTGCTGTAGGCTTCTTGCTATAAGCTTCTTGCTATAAGCTTCTTGCTATAGGCTTCTTGCTGTAGGCTTCTTGCTGTAGGCTTCTTGCTATAAGCTTCTTGCTGTAGGCTTCTTGCTGTAGGCTTCTTGCTATAAGCTTCTTGCTATAAGCTTCTTGCTATAAGCTTCTTGCTATAAGCTTCTTGCTGTAGGCTTCTTGTTGTAGGCTTCTTGCTGTAGGCTTCTTGCTGTAGGCTTCTTGCTGTAGGCTTCTTGCTGTAGGCTTCTTGCTATAAGCTTCTTGCTATAAGCTTCTTGCTATAGGCTTCTTGCTGTAGGCTTCTTGCTGTAGGCTTCTTGCTATAAGCTTCTTGCTATAAGCTTCTTGCTATAAGCTTCTTGCTATAAGCTTCTTGCTATAGGCTTCTTGCTGTAGGCTTCTTGCTATAAGCTTCTTGCTATAAGCTTCTTGCTGTAGGCTTCTTGCTATAAGCTTCTTGCTATAAGCTTCTTGCTATAAGCTTCTTGCTATAAGCTTCTTGCTATAAGATTCTTGCTGTAGGATTCTTGCTGTAGGATTCTTGCTATAAGCTTCTTGCTATAAGCTTCTTGCTATAAGCTTCTTGCTATAAGATTCTTGCTGTAGGATTCTTGCTGTAGGCTTCTTGCTATAAGCTTCTTGCTATAAGCTTCTTGATGTAGGCTTCTTGCTATAAGCTTCTTGCTGTAGGCTTCTTGCTGTAGGCTTCTTGCTGTAGGCTTCTTGATGTAGGCTTCTTGCTATAGGCTTCTTGATGTAGGCTTCTTGCTATAAGCTTCTTGCTGTAGGCTTCTTGCTGTAGGCTTCTTGCTATAAGCTTCTTGCTATAGGCTTCTTGCTGTAGGCTTCTTGCTGTAGGCTTCTTGCTGTAGGCTTCTTGTTGTAGGCTTCTTGCTGTAGGCTTCTTGCTGTAGGCTTCTTGCTATAAGCTTCTTGCTATAAGCTTCTTGCTATAGGCTTCTTGCTGTAGGCTTCTTGCTGTAGGATTCTTGCTGTAGGCTTCTTGCTATAAGCTTCTTGCTGTAGGATTCTTGCTGTAGGCTTCTTGCTATAAGCTTCTTGCTGTAGGCTTCTTGCTATAAGCTTCTTGCTATAAGCTTCTTGCTATAAGATTCTTGCTGTAGGATTCTTGCTGTAGGCTTCTTGCTATAAGCTTCTTGCTATAAGCTTCTTGATGTAGGCTTCTTGCTATAAGCTTCTTGATGTAGGCTTCTTGCTGTAGGATTCTTGCTGTAGGCTTCTTGCTATAAGATTCTTGCTATAAGCTTCTTGCTATAAGCTTCTTGCTATAAGATTCTTGCTGTAGGATTCTTGCTGTAGGATTCTTGCTATAAGCTTCTTGCTATAAGCTTCTTGCTATAAGCTTCTTGCTATAAGCTTCTTGCTATAAGCTTCTTGATGTAGGCTTCTTGCTATAAGCTTCTTGATGTAGGCTTCTTGCTATAAGCTTCTTGCTGTAGGCTTCTTGCTGTAGGCTTCTTGATGTAGGCTTCTTGCTATAGGCTTCTTGATGTAGGCTTCTTGCTATAAGCTTCTTGCTGTAGGCTTCTTGCTGTAGGCTTCTTGCTGTAGGCTTCTTGATGTAGGCTTCTTGCTATAGGCTTCTTGATGTAGGCTTCTTGCTATAAGCTTCTTGCTGTAGGCTTCTTGCTGTAGGCTTCTTGCTGTAGGCTTCTTGCTGTAGGCTTCTTGATGTAGGCTTCTTGCTATAGGCTTCTTGCTGTAGGATTCTTGCTATAAGCTTCTTGCTATAAGCTTCTTGATGTAGGCTTCTTGCTGTAGGCTTCTTGCTGTAGGATTCTTGCTATAGGCTTCTTGCTGTAGGCTTCTTGCTGTAGGCTTCTTGCTGTACGCTTCTTGCTGTAGGCTTCTTGCTGTACGCTTCTTGCTGTAGGCTTCTTGCTGTAGGCTTCTTGCTATAGGATTCTTGCTGTAGGATTCTTGCTGTAGGATTTGCTACACCTGACAACCAGATAATGAAATGTGTCTGAAAGTTTGGAACATCAGTTCAATGAGAATTGATTCTAATGTAATTATTATTTTTATTTACTTGTTTATTGACAACCAAAATGATCTCTGATCCATAATACAATGGCTTCTTATACATGCTTCACTATGCTTGCCATGCTTTGTGTGGTGCAGCAGCCGAACCTTCAGGTGCTGCTCAGTGGCTTCAGTAGTACTGCTATTCAAGGCGCAGTGCTCTTTTGCTATATAGAGATATAGCTCTCAGTGAAAGATCCCTATTCTGCTGACTTGTACCTGCTTAAAATATAACTCAGAATACAGACAGAAACCTTCTGTTGAACACAGATCATGTGAATACAAGGGGAAGAAGAAGCTTGTTCTGAGAGCAGAGGCTCCCAGCGGACACATTACCTCTCTTCCTGTGTGTTCGTCGACCACACGGAGAAAGAGACTCTGGGGACAGCGTGCTGGAGGTAGACTGCACTCTTCTTCTTCTTCTTCTTCTTCTTCTTCTTCTTCTTCTTCTTCTTCTTCTTCTTCTTCTTCTTCTTCTTCTTCTTCTTCTTCTTCTTCTTCTTCTTCTTCTTCTTCACACTTTTGAATCACATTCTCTCTGGCTCCTATTCAAAATGAAAAGCAGAAGTGTGTCTGTCAGGAGTCTGGTGTGAAGGTGGAAAGAGAGACAGATGGAGGGGTGTAAGATGAATGATAAGCTGCTGTAGAGCCCTTTCTAGAGGCACAGTGTGGACTAGCACGTTGGATCGGGCTGAGGCCGCCGCTGCTGGATCTCAATGCAAACAGGTCATAGGAACAGGAAATACAACCATTTTGATTATGAATCACTAGATAGAGATTTTGCCTGAGAAAGGAACACTAACAAGGAGTCATCTTGCCTTGAACTAATCTTCAAATCTTTAAGTCTTTAACCAACCATTTCCAGACCATAAATCCTGCAGAAGGTATGAACAAAGAGCCAGTTCAAGTACAGGTCTGCAGTTACATCCTGTTCCCATGTGTGGGGCGCCAACAGTTACTGTAGGTGTAAAATGGTTGAGCATGTAGGAGGATTACATCAACGTGTTGTTGTTTAGCTCAGTGTCTGTGTGGAGCAGCTTCCTTTCATCCACCATTCATTGTTTCATTGTTTACTATTACATTTGACTATATTTTTACAACAGTTCTGTCTGTACATCAAACACTTGGAGGCTGGCTCCTCTTCCTTACTGAGAGAAGAGGGGGCAGCATCAATCCTGACCCATAATGCATCAGTTTCTGGTATCACTGTGAACAACTGAGCGCCTCTGAGGAGCCAGGAGGTGGAGAGAGAAGATAAATTATCAATCCCACAGTTGCTATTGTGCTTTGAGCTAGGCGAGAGGCCACATAGCGCTCTGGCTCTGTCATCCCCCCCGGCTCTGCTGTGAAATCCTCTATTTGCGGCTCCAGTGTACAGATAACATGTAACCAATGTCCTGGTGCTGAGGGACTCAGGCTCCTGCTCCAAGAATAGAGCTACGTCAAAGGGCCACACTTGGTCAAAGCCATAGTGCCAATACAGTGACTATCAATATGTTGTTAAATAATTAAATAAAGTCATTTGTAAACGTTTATTTCTGTTAGTGTCCGGAGTGGTGAATGTGTCCTATGGTATGATTGGTACATGCTGTGATAAATCAGTTCAGTCTGTAAAAGTCTGTTAAGGTTTTTTTATTTCTCCCTGTTTCACTCTCAGCACTGAAGATGGTACCCTCAATCTTGGTTGTGAATCATTTTTTACCCCACCATTTCATTACTCATAAATTCAAATGAAGCAAGGCTTAACGGTGACCCATGTGAACCCTGAACAGAACGCATGCCAAACCACAATAAGCAGGACAATAAAGATCCTGCCGGGTTCCCAGAAAGGACTCAACAAGGCTCTCTGCTGTAAATGTAGCATTTGGAATAAAACAGCTTGTAATTCAGAGAGCGCGATGTAAATAACTCTTAGCAGACGGGGCGGATGAACTTTGTTCCCAGGGGACCGAGAGTTTAACGGAGTGAGTCAAAGCTCCACGTCTGATGGACACGTTTTCAGCTGCTATGGATTCAAACCCATACCGCAGGACTGAAGGAAAAGAGTTGCTCTATAAATTCAGATTTCTACAAAACATAAAAGATCTTATAAAACATGATGCTCTTTCATATATATTAATAACTAACAGTACAGTATGTTCAATTAAAGAAAAGGTTAATTAACAGTAAATCTCCAAACATTTGAAAGGTAAAGATATAAAACATATCATGGGTTTTATATGTGAGGCTTTGCTGACTCTCTTTTCATCGTTTTCAACATTTACAATAAAGTAGACAAAGCATTATAAAAGTGGCTGCGGGACATTCCTCATGTTCAGGAGAACAGCTTGTTAACATGGCAGACAACGCTGGCAACAAATCATCAGTGCACAACAATGTGGCAACAATACATGTACACAAGTCATATAGTTCTTTGATTTTAAAGCCAGAGAAGAAAACAGAAAAACGTTTACAATTATCAACATTTCCAGTGGTGGTAACTAACTAACTAACCAACCAACTAACTAACTAACTAACTAACTAACTAACTAACTAACTAACTAACTAACTAACTAACTAACTAACTAACTAACTAACTAACTAACTAACTAACTAACTAACTAACTAACTAACCAACTAACTAACTAACTAACCAACTAACTAACCAACTAACTAAGCAACTAACTAACTAACCAACTAACTTAACTAACTAACCAACTAACTAACCAACTAACCAACTAACTAACCAACTAACTAACCAACTAACTAACCAACCAACTAACTAAACTAACTAAACTAACTAACTAACTAATTAACCAACTAAATAAATAACTAACCAACTAACCAACTAACTAACCAACCAACTAACTAACTAACTAACTAACTAACTAATTAACCAACTAAATAAATAACTAACTAACTAACTAAACTAACAAACTAAATAATAAACAGACATTGACATGTAATTATAGCATATCCAACAGCATTATATAAAGTCCTTTCTTCTACATTATCCAGCTGTGATGAACACATTCGTGCATTAATATCATAATAAAGTCATAATACAATAAGTATATATCGCAGGACCGTCTGCTCAAGCTCCAATCTATCATCCAATCATGATACTCGCTGTCCATTGTGAGATTGGACCTAAACCAATCACGACGCGAGTTCACAATGGACGGAGCCAATCATGTCACGGCATCACAATGGACAGAGCCACTCACGGCACGGCTTCTCCCCGAACCCGCCCCCCTCACGCTTTTGGTTGACACAGTGGACAAGTCGCGAGGCGCATTAGAGGTATTCAGAGTAAGTAACAACACTACATGTTTCTATTTTCCCGTTTACAGTCATAAAACCTATTTTTACAACCGTCGTTTTGGCGTCAACTTTTACATTACGGTATACAGTCGGCCACTTCAGTCTGCATAAAGTTAGCAAGCCAGCATTGCTAATGCTATCGTGTCTAGGTTAAATACACGTTATTATATTAATCAATGTCAACAGCCATGTGTTATACATCCGATTGACAACAGTAATTTAAATAAGTTGTTAAACGACTCTTGTATGAATGGGCATGTTGTAATTAGTAACTACACTTCTGTGAGCAGTGGTACATTAGTCATACAGCATATATACTGTATACACAGAGGTGGGAAGTAACTAAGAACATTTACTCAAGTACTGTACTTAAGTAGAATTTTGAGATACTTGTACTTCACTTGAGTGTTTCCATATTTGTCTACTGTGTACTTCTACTCCACTACAATTCAGAGGTAAATGGTGTACTTTTAATCCACTACATGTGTTTAATAGCTTACCTTTAGTTACTTTACAGATTTGGTTAAGATGCCTATTGGTTACTGGTGGCGTTTTATGAGTTTATGTTTATCAGTTTATTTGTTCATATAGACACCTAAAGTATATCATATATTATATGACATAAATATCTTTATGTGAGATAAGGGATCGTTGCTCAGTATGATATGATAAAGTGTGTTATATGCTCCAGGAAGGATACAGTATATTGTTGAATATATATTAAAGATAGCTATATACTGTATATAACATTACATTAATTGTAATTTAATATACATACATCAATCATTTATGGATAAAAGGATAACTTCACCGTTTATGAACATCATGTGTTTATACATGATTATATGTGTAGATAACCTGTATAAATAATGGTTAACATGGTATCAGTGTTGTTCGCTTTGCAGTGTAGTTCTCTCTAACACTTGAATTGTTATTTTACTTAAAGTTTAGATGATCACTAAACCTATAAGCCATAAAGAAATGGGAGATGCAGAATGGACGGGCTTTGGCCTTCAGGAGGGATGAACCCGCTCCAAGGAAACAGAAGTGACGTGACCTCTGTCAGAAGGTAAAGTATAGAAACATGTACCTCTTACTTATTATTCACAAATGATAAGTATATTACTGAACATTTACAATTGACTGGTGCAAACATTATCAATCAAATGATTTACACTGAGTGACTCACTCCAGACTAAAACATAATGATGATAGTTTCAGATTAAGAAATGCCTCATGCATACATTTTATATCACACCCCCAGTAGTTACCCCCAGAGCCCAGCCTCCTCCCAAGCAGTCTCTGGGTGCTGTCCATGTACGGCAGGGATATCCTCTCCCACATGGACCATATCAAGGCCAGCATCACCTCCACATTTAGTTCCATCTTAAAGATGGACTCAACCAAAAAGGTCAAATATAACGTGACTGAGTATTTGATTTCCATGTTTGTTAAACTCTCTTATAAACAATAACATTAAAAACTAGTTTTTATTATAAATGTGTTCGGTTATAAATCTGGAAACATTAACTGCTATAGATCATTTCTAATAAATGCCTCAACTTCGCTGTTGTCACATTCCAGATCACAAAGCATCAAAGCAAGGTGGAGCAGCTGTTCCCTGCTCAACCCTCTGGCCCTCAGGTGGAGATGTAGCTCTTCCCTGCTCCACCCTCTGGCCCTCAGGTGGAGATGTAGCTGTTCCCTGCTCCACCCTCAGGTCCACAGGTGGTGTTGCAGCTCTTCCCTGCTCCACCTTTGGGCTCCATGATATTTACACCAGTGAGCTCACAGGTTCCTGTCCTGGTCGGTGCTCCACAGGCTCTGAATGCCAGCCTCTCTCTGCTGTTCCTGCTCCTGCTCCTGCTCCTGCTCCTGCTCCTGCTCCTGCTCCTGCTCCTGCTCCTGCTCCATACAGCCACACACTGACCCGCAGAGTACTGCCCAACACGTGTGAAGGTGTGGGAGGTTTGGGACAGCGGACACTGGACACAGCCAGTACAGGGAGTAGTGAACTACATTGTGCCAAAGGAGCAGTGGTTGGCGGACATAACAACATGTATCTCCCCCCCACCAGAGGCATGGACACTGGACACTTATTTATGTATATAGTTCCGTGTATAGTTTGATATTTATTTATATATATGATATGTATATATTTTATTAAGTTTATGATAATGTTTATTTGATGTTAAAACTCATTTAGAGTGTTATTTTTGTTATACTGCACCTTACTTACTTTTAAGGGTTGTTTTACATTGTATTAAGTTGAAGTACTTTAAAATAAAGGTGTGGTTCTATCAAGTACGTGACTGTCCAATAATTGAGTGGAGTGCTATGTTTAGAATTTCTATATGTTTTCTCTTTGTTTGTTAAAAGACAGACATTATAACACCAATACCTTCTTAGTTCATATTACATGTAATGGTTACATTTCATTATTTATCCACAGCACACAAACCATGAGCTTCAATACAGGTCCATATTGGTTACTTCAAAACTATCCCTGATAAAGAAAATAATAATAATTGTATGTAATAAACTTGAAAGAAGTAGATACGTTTTACTTAATATTTATTAGAAATATATAATATTTAATAGAAATGTGTTAATAGTTAACTGCATAACACAAGTGTATTAGTCAACAAACGCATACTTTGTTGGTCTTTATTAAAGTACTTCTGTATATAAATACTTGTACATGCTACAGAAGGGAAACAGGGAGCCAGAGAATAGGTTTTTTCTCCTCTTTTTCTCTTTTTCCCTCTCTTTTTCCCTCTTTTTTCCTCCTTTTTCTTCTTCCCCCTTCTTCCCCCTTCTTCTCCTTTCTCCCCCCCCCTTGCAAGACTATTGTTCCCCAGCTTTGGCGCAGTGGATAGAGCCTTGGACTGGGGATCAGATGGTCACAGGTTCAAACCCCACTGCAGTCAGCATGTCGTTGTGTCCCTGAGACACTTCACCCCAAAGTGCTCTTGTGGGGATTGCCCACAGTATTGAGTATGGAAGTCACTTTGGATAAAAGCGTCTAACAAGTAACAAAGTAGGACTTCTAATTATAACATTCATTTAACAATTTGTTATCGCTACTATTACTTTAGTAAAAAATCTGAGATCTTCTTCCACCACTGTATATTTCAAAATCGCCCACTTTTTGCCCTATATATTACGAGGAGTTGTAATCAAAAGGCAATATGCAATATTACCAAGATTCATGCAGCTGGGTGCTGCTCATTGAATAAAGCGAGACTGATCTGTGATCAGCGGAGGGCTTCCTCTGAGGAACAGTGCTAATGATGAGTCTTTGTCTCCATCACGTCATCACGTCATCCCTGCTGAACCTGCAGAGGAAACACAGGAGGACTTTCTGATTCCTTCATTTTGACTTTTTAGTTTTAGATTTGAAAAAAGAGTGCTTCCTTTTCACCAGCGTTGCACATTGTGCTGCATCACTCAGCACGGCCCTGTAGTGATGCAGTCACAGGGGGATCAGACCTCCTGCTGCTCCTGCTCCTCAGGTCCCCCTCAGGTGCCCCCCCCCCCAGGTGCTCCCCCCCCAGGTGCTCCCCCCCCCAGGTGCTCCTGCTCCCCCCCAGGTGCTCCTCCTACTGCTCCCCCCCAGGTGCTCCTCCTCCTGCTCCCCCTCAGGTGCTCTTCCTCAGGTTCCCCCCCTCAGGTGCTCCCCCCCCCCCCCCCAGGTGCTCCTCCTGCTCCTCCTGCTCCCCCTCGGGTTCCCCCCCCCAGGTGCTTCTCCTCCTGCTCCTCCTCAGGTTCCCCCCCCAGGTGCTCCTCCTGCTCCTCCTGCTCCCCCTCGGGTTCCCCCCCCCGGTGCTCCTCCTGCTCCTCCTGCTCCCCCTCGGGTTCCCCCCCCCCCCCAGGTGCTTCTCCTCCTGCTCCTCCTCAGGTTCCCCCCCAGGTGCTCCCCCCCCCAGGTGCTCCTCCTGCTCCTCCTCAGGTTCCCCCCCAGGTGCTCCTCCTGCTCCTCCTCAGGTTCCCCCCCCTCAGGTGCTCCTCCTGCTCCTCCTCAGGTTCCCCCCCCAGGTGCTCCTCCTGCTCCTCCTCAGGTTCCCCCCCTCAGGTGCTCCTCCTGCTCCTCCTCAGGTTCCCCCCCTCAGGTGCTCCCCCCCCCAGGTGCTCCTCCTGCTCCTCCTCAGGTTCCCCGCCCAGGTGCTCCCCCCCCCAGGTGCTCCTCCTGCTCCTCCTCAGGTTCCCCCCCTCAGGTGCTCCCCCCCCCAGGTGCTCCTCCTGCTCCTCCTCAGGTGCCCCCCCTCAGGTGCTCCTCCTCATGTTGCTTCTGTTAGAGATGCATTCTCTAATCGGGGGTGTCAAAGACAGAAGAGGAGAGGAACAGGGGGGGGGGGCCTCACAGGAGACGCCTGCGTTCACAGCTCTGCAGGAGCAGCGGAGTGTCGCAGCGACAAGCCAACTGTCAGTCTGCCCCCCCCCCCCCCCCCCTCCCTCCTGTACGCTGGCAGGAAGAGAGTGCTCCAGATCATTTACCCCCGAGTGGGAGAGAGAGGAGCGTCTGCAGCTGGAACAGATTGTTGTGTGTTCTGAAGGGTGGGAATTACTCGCTGTACGAATACATGTCTGTTATTCACGCAGCTGGGAACAAGCTGAAGGAGCTGAGTCTTTCTGGGCCATAACACCCCACCCCCCCCTGCTGCTGGGCCGGATCACTGCAGGTGTGCTCAGACGGTAGTGACCCTTTACAGCAGAGCACTGACTGGAGTTCATTTTAGTCATAATAATCCAGGTATTGCAGGGAAATAGAGAAGTGAGGGAAGAGGAAGCTGGTGTAACATTCACATCACATTTGTTTCTGTGCTGAATGTGCAAAACCTGAGCAACACAGATCTGTCGGTGTTTCCACACCACACAATGTGCCCTGCCAGTGTAGTGTTAGCTCATAGCAACCCACATGCACTCTGCACATTGCTCTCAGCTTGATGGAGCTTTATCTTACTGTAAGATACACACAGACATATCATGCAACTTGACTGGTTTAAGGTCATTCTCGCCACTTAGGCACTGGTTTTCAGCAACAACAGAAATCATGGTATGCAGGCTGGCTGGTGGAGAGGAGTGAGGTATTCAGTCACTGGAGATTGGGAACATGGAATTGGTTTAGCATTAGTTTTCATGTGTTTATATTGTAGAAAGCACGTTTGTTGGCCGTGGAACAGCCTCCCATTCGATCTTAGAACAGCAAACTCCTTTGGAATTCTTACAAGTTAAAGACCCATCTTTTTAATTTGGCTTTTAATTTGGAGTAATGTTAGTGGTATCACTGTGCATGTTCCATTGTTTAATGGGTCTGTGAACTCACTCTTTCTGTTTGTTTTTAATAATTTGATTTTAATGATGTTCCTCCCTCTTTATTTTTTACTCATTGTTATTTTTATGTATCTTGTCTTGTTGGGTAAAGCCCTTTGGGCTGCATCTTGCATGAAAGGTGCTATGTAAATAAAGTGTATCATTATTATTATGTAAGCACTTAACTAAATATCAGCATTGATGACTTCAGATGGTCCAGGTGACTTCAGATGGTCCAGGTGACTTCAGATGGTCCAGATGACTTCAGATGGTCCAGGTGACTTCAGATGGTCCAGATGAGATGGTCCAGGTGACTTCAGATGGTCCAGATGAGATGGTCCAGGTGACTTCAGATGGTCCAGATGAGATGGTCCAGGTGACTTCAGATGGTCCAGATGACTTCAGATGGTCCAGATGAGATGGTCCAGGTGACTTCAGATGGTCCAGATGACTTCAGATGGTCCAGGTGACTTCAGATGGTCCAGATGAGATGGTCCAGATGACTTCAGATGGTCCAGGTGACTTCAGATGGTCCAGATGACTTCAGATGGTCCAGATGAGATGGTCCAGGTGACTTCAGATGGTCCAGATGACTTCAGATGGTCCAGATGACTTCAGATGGTCCAGGTGACTTCAGATGGTCCAGATGAGATGGTCCAGATGACTTCAGATGGTCCAGATGAGATGGTCCAGATGACTTCAGATGGTCCAGATGAGATGGTCCAGGTGACTTCAGATGGTCCAGATGACTTCAGATGGTCCAGATGACTTCAGATGGTCCAGGTGACTTCAGATGGTCCAGATGAGATGGTCCAGATGACTTCAGATGGTCCAGGTGACTTCAGATGGTCCAGATGAGATGGTCCAGATGACTTCAGATGGTCCAGATGACTTCAGATGGTCCAGGTGACTTCAGATGGTCCAGATGACTTCAGATGGTCCAGATGAGATGGTCCAGATGACTTCAGATGGTCCAGATTACTTCAGATGGTCCAGATGACTTCAGACGGTCCAGATGACTTCAGATGGTCCAGATGAGATGGTCCAGATGACTTCAGATGGTCCAGATGACTTCAGACGGTCCAGATGAGATGGTCCAGATGACTTCAGATGGTCCAGATGACTTCAGACGGTCCAGATGACTTCAGATGGTCCAGATGAGATGGTCCAGATGACTTCAGACGGTCCAGGTGACTTCAGATGGTCCAGATGAGATGGTCCAGATGACTTCAGATGGTCCAGATGACTTCCGATAGTCCAGGTGACTTCAGATGGTCCAGGTGACTTCAGATGGTCCAGGTGACTTCAGATGGTCCAGGTGACTGTGGTTTGCGCTAATGATGCACCCTAATCACAAAAAGTCCCCAAACATGAATTTCGCACCATGTCCGGAGACACAGCCCTTGTAACCGCTGAGACGTCTGCATGCTGTCCTCAGGTTTGCTTCTCCATGCCAGGCTACTTGTAGTTGGATCCACCTCACTAAAGACCCTGCTTTAAGGAGACCCCTGACTACATTACGCTCAGAACATGCTCCCCTACATCTGCTCCGGGGCTCCATATCCGCACTTATCTCTGGCAGATGATTGACAGGTCGGGGTTTATTTCCCCTGAGACCGCCTTCTCCCCCTGTTCTCCTCTCATTGGGTGATCTCCCTCCTCGCTCTCATTACGGCCCTTATCTCTGTGCCCTGCTCATAAGGTTTATCTTTTTAATTATGTCGCCGCTAACCTGCTGGACAGGCTTCATGAGTGCCTATCAGGGGCCAGGGTCTCCTGTGTTCCAGACCTTTCTGCTGTCTGCGTATACACACATACACACAAGCACATACACACTCCTCACAGTCCCACTCAGGCCAAGCCCCCCTCTTTTTCCTCACATACAAACCTTTGTGTTCAGGGTCTATTGACAAGAGATAACCCGTTCAAGCTCAATTATACATTCTGTTTCTCTTCCTGTGTCTCTGTCCTCCTCACCTCTGTTCATTCTCTCTGTGTCATTTCTTTCCAAGAGGCTTTTTCTAATCTAGGGGGTGGCCCTGGTCTCAGCTCAAGGTCAGCCAGCTCTCATGGGACTCTCAACACTTTTACGGCCGGTACGATGCTTCTGGGGATCAGGTCTGGGCTCTGGGCAGGATTAGAGGTCTGACTCCTTAACTCCACTGCCACAACTGATGTGACCCAACAAAGAGGTATAAAGACATTCCTGGAAACAGTAAGCCAGTGGCTATTTTAGCCCAATGTTGTATTTTTCTTATTATTTGTGAGCTCTGAAGGTGTATCCAGGCTCAGCACACTGCTGCAGTCTATAAAGCCTGCTTGAAATACTTGCGCTAGTGAAAAAGTGGATGAGATCAGCCGTGAACAAGGGTTTCAAAGGGGCAGCTGGGGTCAAGTGCCACGGCCGCAGGGGAACATTTAAAGCTGTCACCCCTCTTGGCCCTCTCACCCCTCTTTAGACCAGGTCTGCAGGGGCTCCATGTAGGCCCTCAGGCTCCCCCAGGGTTTACTTCCAGGCTGTGAGCACACACACACAGCAGGGGGTTCCTGAATAACACAAATCATTGTCTCATAACTCTGGTGGTAGCTAACAGGTCAGAGGTGAGATCACTTCCCATTCAGGAAGTCCTTTTCCCTCATATGCAGTTGATCAAAGAGGGGAATGAACAGAAACAATAGGAACAACAACACTTGTAGTTCTCATATTCAGTTAAATAATTGTTCATTATATGTATTGTTATTAAACAACATCATATTTCAAGTGTGAATCCATATTTCTGTGAATGAATGCACAGCAGCAATATTTCCTGGAAGATGGGATGAGCCCCCCCCCCCCACAGCCCCTGTTCAGACATCCCCCTGCTTTTGCCATCTCTGCTTGCTGAGAATGAAGTGTGCGGCCTGTCTGGCACGATATCAGAGGTGAATGTGGAGGAGGGGGGGATAATTGATTTGACTTTGGAGGCAACGAATCCCTGCGAGGTTTGAGGGTGAACGGAGGAGGAGCAGCCACGGAGTGTGTAATCACTGGGTATCCATGACACCACAGACAATAAGCCCTCTTAATAAGCCTAATCTCATCGTTGGGATAGAGGAAGAGGCAAGAGAAGCGAGAAGGCGAGGGAGAGGGACAGGCGCTCCTTTATGACTGCTAAATTGGTTTTTCTGTGGAGGGGATTAAGCGCAGTGTTAAAGCCTTTAAGTGCTGCTGAATACCTTGATATTCATGAACGCTGCTCACACAGCTCGGAGGACGGGAACATGCTCACACTGTTCTGCTCTCTGCTCATTTCCACAAATAACCTGATTTGGTTTTTGCTCATATTTACATGTGAAGGGTTATTGCTTTGATTGTGTGTTCAGTGTTAACATCTTTCATTTTGTAACTGTTCAATTACTATGAAATTAATTCAACTATTATTTTCTGAGTGTGTTTGGAGAGTAGAAGTAAAACTGGATCTTTCCAGTTGTGTTCCGCTCTTCAACCATGTACTTACCTTAGACTAACACTTGCTAACTTGCGTACATTATATATATTTATCATATAGATAATTATCACATCTGTATATTTACTGTTACTAACCTTTGTTTTATTTCTCATGGTTTTTCTCTCTGTGTACGATACGATATACTTTATTGTCCCCTTATGGAAAGTTGTTCTGGACTCCGTCCTGCAGTTCCGCATACATGTACATATACAAACATAGTAAACATTAAGAGACATATATATCATCACTCATACACCGTTTGAACAAACACAATACACAGACGCACATACTGACAATGGCGACCTATTGCACAACCCTCATGGCCAACATTTAAAAAGTACATTTGACTACATTTCATTTCATGTGAATGTTAAGAAGCTTAATGGACATAGGTAGGAATGAGTGCTTATAGCGGTTCAGCCTGCTCCTGGGAACCCTGAATCTTCTACCAGAAGGTAGGAGCTGGAGTTCTGGGTGGAGTATGTGGGGGGGATCAGACACCATTTGTTGTGCCTGTCTGATAATGGACTGCTCGTATATGTTTTGGAGAGATGGGTGTTTTTTAACCCCCATAATTTTCATAGCAGTCTGTACCAGGTGAGCGATCTGTGACTTTGACTGCACTGTCAAGTTGCCATACCAGGCAGTGATACCATACCTCATGATGCTCTCCAACACTGCATGATCGAACAGTAACATGAACTTCTGGTCGACTCCGAAAGCCCGGAGTCGACGCAGAAAGTACAACCGCTGTTGAAGTCTAGAGCACAGACCTTGAACACACAGCCTTCCAGCTGTGTGTGCTCTTCCCTGTCCTCTCCCGTGTTTCCTTGTCTCGTAGTGCTGTTGCTGCTCTGCCACCTGAATATCCCTACGGGGATCAATGAAGGGTTACCTTATCTCAGAAATGACACATTAGATCAGGAAAAAATAAATGATGTGTTGTATTTGTTGTTTTTTACTACTACTACCCCTCATGAAGGAACTGGTCTTCTAACTTGGTAAACATTGGTTTAATTAATATTTGTGCAGAGATTAGCAAAAGTAATTGACCACTAGCCAAAGACCTTTGCCGGATGTCAGCATCTGACTGCTCCTCCAGTTTAGAATATCTAATCACAGAAACAGTATGTTTTCAACTTCTGGACAACTGGAGATTATGGATAAAAAAGCATCAGTACCCTGTGTGATATCAGGATGTATTCCATGTGGCTCAGTGCAGCAGAGTTGCTGTCCAGCTGTTGAAATAATGCAGAAGAATTGGACAATATTTCTTATTAAGCTTTTCCACAGTTTTACATTTTTAAAGGTATCAAATGTTTCTCCTTCAGGGTCATTAAATGATTAGGTGAGGAATGAGTGGCAGACTTCTACATGAACAGAATTAGCATTAGATATGCGATCTCCCTCTCCCCCAGCTCCCCACGACCTGCAGGCCACGGAGAGCTTAGAAGCTGCTATGTTACAGTTTCTTATGCTATTTCGGACCACACACATACACCATCATTGTATCACACACACACACACACACACACACACACACACACACACACACACATACAGCTAAGTGGATTACACACTGATGATTTGTGTTTGACCAAAAGCATTTAGTCACGGCGCGCACAGCAATTCAAAGCGAGGATTAGGACCCTAGCATGTCAACCGTCTGGTCAGCAAGCATGTCTAATAGTGTCAGTGATTTAGCATGTCATATGTGTCTGTCAGCCTACGAGCTAACAGGCCGTGTGCTGAGCCGCCAACTGGATGAGCAGCAGCTCCAGCTCACAGACACCAGATGTAGCAGACTCCAGTACCTTCTATTGTTGTCAGACATCCAACAGCCTGCTATCAATAACATGGAGCTTTTTCAAAAGCAGACTTATCAATGTAATTGCTGCATGTTTTTCATGGTTTTATTGCATCCTATAAGGATTACAGGGTTTCGGGTTTCAGTATCCTGTCCGTCCCAAAAAATCTGAATACGTCTACTTCAAAATGCTGGATTCCTCCTTTAAGTATAAATAAAAGTGCTTTAAAAAAAAGCAGCCTAATTTTGTCAAGTCGGAAAATCACCAAATGAGTTGTTATTTGGTTTAAAAACACAGTAATGTACGTGCATGAAATAAAATAGTTTACCGGCGTTATGCTGTGACATCAGCAACAGAATGATTTTCCAGAGCTACCTGTTAAAAATATATAGCTCAGGACAATGCTACCAAGGAGATATCAGATAGAAGAGTCAGTGAAGAAAGCCGAGCATTGAACGCCTCATGTAAAGTCCAAGGACACACACATATTTAGGATGCAATCCCCAAAAATATTGACCTTAAGGCCAGCAAACCGCTTCTCAAACTGCTGCTGCACACAAATCCTCAGAGCGACAAACTTCATCTCTGTTGCAATTTAGCTTTGTACATTCCCACCAGAGGAGGGGGAGCAGGTTTAAATCACCAAGGGGACCGTGACAGTGACTTTGAATCTTCAGACCCTCTGAGAAAATTCGGTTTGACCTCCATGACAGAGTGGCTGTGGAGTTTGTGTCAGGGCAGGAAATCACTGTATGATGACAATGCCATATGTGATTAGACAGTGTGAGGAGCACAGGCTGCCTTTGTGCTCCGCCTGACACTCTTCACGCTGACGAGCGTCTGATGAAAGACCTGCAATGCTCCCCCGACAACTTTTGGAAATTGTTGAGAAATGATTTAGTCTTTCAGGTGCTAGTGGTTGTCTGAGGAGATTCTCTCATGTAAAGGCTGCAGTTGTATGGCTACTAAGAAAGATAACAGCATTTTCACCTTGCAGATCCACCGAGTATTATTGTCACCACATGATCTTCACATGTGACCATTGTCCGTTTTTACATTTTTGTGAGTGTGTATCTGCGAAGAGGTTTTTTCTCAGTGTGTTGACATTGTTCTTGACCCGGCCTCAGCCTGTTGGATCCCCACTGGCTCCGAGTCTTTGAGTCTTCCCACAGAACACAGCCCTCCATGTGTGACCACACCATTGTTCCCTCTCACACAGAGTCCACTTTGATGTCTGTAGACATGGCCATCGTAAGAGAAGGCGTTGAAGAAACCTGTTCCTATTAGCTCAGTTGGCACCGCTGCTGAATCAGGTTAAAACACATTTTAGAATTTCCTAAACTTAAATAGATGTCTGCTTATCAATAAACAGTTCTATGGCAATTTTCAATGACACAAAAAAGAGTGTTTCCACTGTATTTGTTCTTAAATGTCTTTTATCTTATTTTGTAAAGCACTTTGGGTTGCCATGTGCTGAAAGGGGCTGTATAAATAAACTTGCCTTGCCTTGTAACAACATTGACCAATAGCGTATTAGTATTTGTCAATAGTTAAAGAATGTCCTAAACTATATTTAATCTAATCAAATATTTATGGTTAAGCCCCTGGAGTATTTGGTTTTCAGGAGGGCGGATGTCGGGGCCCCTGTCTAGCTGCATTTGCTCAGAATTTACCAGGTTACCATGGGAACATGGTGCCACATGCAGACGCCTCTTTGTTTGATTGACATACATGGTCAAAGCAGACAGCCTGAAGACGACAAAATAATACAAGGAGGAAGTCTGCCATTAGTCCTTATTGTTGTGTGTGTGTGTGTGTGTGTGTGTGTGTGTGTGTGTGTGTGTGTGTGTGTGTGTGTGTGTGTGTGTGTGTGTGTGTGTGTGTGTGTGTGTGTGTGTGTGTGTGTGTGTGTGTGTGTGTGTGTGTGTGTGTGTGCATCCCAAAAACATCCTAATCCTAATCATATCAAACATTATCCATATTATATTCATAATGAATTTCCATAATAAATATTAAAGCTTGTCATTATATTAAGAGCATTCGATAAATATAAACTGTTACATTAATATACATATTGTCTCTCTTTTTACAACAACATATTTTTTCCAAAGTAACTAGGCAGATGAAACAAACTGAGTGGGGAAGTCCAGTGGTTCCCAACCTGGGAGTCAGGACTCAAGAAGGGGTTGCCAAATATTCATAGAGGGGTCGCAAGGTATTGTTGATTGCAAGAGGTGTTAGACACATTTAAAATACCTATAAATATACAGTTGGCCTTACTTATTGAAATTAGTACTTTAAAGTATTTTCAAGATGTAAACGTTTTTCTCACAGGATAAGGGCTCGCTGATAATGCGCCTGCACTGAAAGGGACGGTTAAGACAACCTTGTACAGTTTATCAGTTCTGTGCTGCTATTGTTATGTATTGAATGTCATATGAAATATCCATATAATATGTCACTGAACCGTAGTTAGGTGTCTTCAGCTTAATATATGACCTCAGCAGTACAGTGGGACCTGCCACCTGCAGTGGCTCAGTCAGTAGGGGCTTGGACTGTGAGCTGTAGGGTCGCAGGTTCAAGTCCCCGACCAGAGCTAAATATGCAGTGTGGACTGCTACTTGGAGAGGTCCCAGTTCACCTCCTGCCCTGCCGTGGTGCCCTTGAGCAAGGCACCGGACACCCCCCCCACTTCCATTGCTCCCCCGGCGCTGTACAATAGCTGCCCTCTGCTCCTAGTACCAGACTCCTGGTACTAGGATGGGTTAAAAGCAGAGAACACATTTCACTGTGTGCTGTGTGCTCTGCATGTGGGACCAATAAAGAGGGTTTCATCCCTCCGTTTCTATTCTATCTCTCAATGAATGTGTCTGAGACGTGTAGCACTGCGCCCCCTGCTGGTCACACACACACTGTCTATCTCTCTACTATACCAGCTTTCATGCATGTCCACTGCATGGGACAGAGCAGTTCAACACATAAGGAATGTACTGACTGACATCACAACAAATAGTAATATATTACAGAGGTGACCTTGCATTATTGTAGGATGTGTAATGTAGTAGTTATTCAAAAATGTAGCCAGACAGTGAGGCCTCACGGAGCACAGATCTGCAGCATGTGGCCTGTCAGTAATGTTGGAGCATTTGAAGTGTTAACCTTCGAGTGTGATTTCTTGACATACAACTTTCATTCAACAAATGAAACAGATTAGTTTAGTTGTATTGGAGAACTTATGGAACTATTAATTGAACCACAAAAATAAAAAAGAACATACAGATTATTATTATTATTATCTTATTATATGTAATTCATATCTTAAAGGTGGGGTAGGTAAGTTTGAGAAACCGGCTCGAGATACACTTTTTGTTATATTCCATGGAATGCTCTTAACATCCCGATAGCAATGAATATCTGAAGTGCTTTGACAAAAAATCCATAAAAAAATATCATCTGTGGAAGCCGTAATACTGTAAAAAGTACGAGCAATCATTTAAGCCGGCCCGGCTAAAATAACTGGATGGCCTACCTGCCTGTCAGCCTTCCATCTGTGCACAAACTTATCTCGTGCCCTCATTGGTCATGTGCGCGTTCGTGTGTGTTGGAGGAGGGGCTCTGTAAGGAAGTGGCAGATTTTCTCCGGTTGTGTATTTTCAAATTCTAGCGATCTCGAGCTGGTTTCTCAAACTTACCTACCCCACCTTTAACATTATAATAATTAATATAATATGTAAATAAAATGTATATGTAAATAAAATGTATATGTAAATAAAATGTATAAATATAATAATATTATATAAGCTTGCCTGTTTGGTATACTTGTTAAACTGCAACATCATTCATTCATCATATTTCTATGATCATTTATATGTACAAGGCATTAATAATTCAAAAATCCCTAAATGTATGATTATTTAGAGAGCCGACCTTTTCATTCAGGTAAAGCAAAACACCCCTAAAAAAAAACGACATACAATACATGTGGTGTGTTCAGAAGAGACAGATGCCAATGAAAAGTTGAAAAGGATAATTCACCCTATTATAACTGTCAGGAATGTCTGACAAACAGTTGAGCGTCCAATCACCTCAGGAGACTACGTACTGTATATATTTGAATGTCACCAACCTTTTAGTGTCCACCAATCACAGTTTAGATAACAGTTCAGTTATCAGTTACATTTGAAGAACAATCCTAAACAAGAAGTGTGTCGTTCCTGTATTTATAGTGTCCCGGATGTTGTCATCAAGTTGCTGAACATTTTTCTTTAGGTCAGTAGGGAAAAACTAAAACTTTCACCTGACATTTAGCACAGATTACTTTAAATTGGATACTATAATTTAATATTTGGGACCTGGTTCTGCCTTAGTGCACAGGTAAGCTGTTATCCACATGTATCAAGAGACAAGCTAACACATAGCAACATAACAGACTTACTGTTTACAGGCAGTCAAATGTATAGAAACTGCTGAATACACCAGCTGGCTAGCTAACATGTTTTTATCTCAAAGTAAAAGCCTGTTGGAAAACAAATGTCACATAGTAATTTACAAAACACAATTTTTCTAGTGTTTGTATGTTCAAGCCTTACAGTTAATCGTCCGTCTCACTGTATCACTATGAACTGGTTACCATGCAACTTCAAAACTTCCATTGATAGAATATAATTTCTATGGCCAGAAATATGTGAAATACACTTGTATACCGTCGACTACATTTGTACATACCTTCGTGTACTTGTCTTTGTCTGCAGCCTGTGCTGTGTGCTGTATCAGTACACTGAACAGTGTAATGAAAAACAATTAGCCGCTTTGGCACCAAACAGCCAGCTCACTCATCCCACCTGAGACCGGCTCTGTGCTAATTCCCCTCTCCCCTTGAGGCTCAAGGCCTCGTCCAGGCTTTAACTGCTTCTCATGGCCGTTTTGTGGCTCTCTGTTTAAAAGACATGCTGACATGGCAAAGAATCTATTGCTTGGGCTGTAAATATGACTCCAGGACGCGCTGCTGCAGCGGCTGAGCCACAAAACTCCATTATTACCTCCATCCCAGCTCCCTCTCAGAGCTGAGCAGAGTGGAGACACTGGTGGAATAGGAGGCTGATTGTGATTGATGGCTTCCCATTAGCAAGTCTGTTATCTCTCTGGCTGGGGGGAACAACCAGTGGGTTGTAACACAACACATTACCTGAGTCTCTCTCCCAGCCCCGGCCAAGAGCCGCTTAAATAAAATATAGACCCTCTACCCGAAATCCTCATTCCCTGCTCAAGGCACTCAGACTGTTAACCCGTCAGCTGTGATTTGCTGAGCATTCCCACTCAATAAACACATCATTAGTATTCATATTAACTGAGCCAATGTTGGACATCTCAGTACTCCTCTCTCTCCGGCCTGTGAGTCCTGATAGTGAATGTGTATCTGCTGTAGCTTCACCAGGCCTTATTCCTTTTTTCCTTTTCTTTTTGGAGCTCCCTGCCAAAATGATTGATTGGGACCAGAGCCAGAGTGTCCTGCATTACCCCAACAAATGATCTGGCCCTTGCTGGCAGACCTTGGCCAGAAATAAATCAATATTTCACCATTAAAATCTATCAGTGGAGAGTTAGGGCAGCGACTGTCAAAGGGGACACTATCAAGCCGCTGGAACATTAAACCTGACACCTGCAGCACATGAGTAATCAATATCTAGTGGTTCACAGATCATTTGTGGTCACCTTTTAAGCAGTGATGGATGTCTCCCGGGGCAGTGATTCATGTTGTGACACCGTTTAACAGGCTTTTATTCCAGTTTAGACGCTCATCCCTCAGACAGGCGCTGGAGATGAAGCGCAGTGGTTTCCCGCTAATACCTATTTCATCGCATTCAGCCTGTCCTCAGCGAAAACGATGTGCCTTTTATAGGTTTTGTGCCCCACTATGTGTGAAAAACAGGTAGCAAGTTCAAGGTCAATCTTTATGAGCTCCAGCTCCATTGCAGACCTAGCCTGTTTTACACTTGGCGTCAAGAGGCTGGCAAAGGTCTGGCAGGGGGGCACATGCTGCTGCAGGGGAAAATATAATCAACGTATTATGTTAAATCTGGCCCAATTGATTCCACATAGCTACAGACAGGTGTGGGAACTTTGCACCTGAAACGTAGGTTCAACTTTAGTTTTTAATGTGGAAGGACATGAAGGAGCATTGTAAACTAATGCTGTTGCGAAGCAGTCAAATGAATGCTGCTTTGTAAATAATTATAGGTGTGTAAAATGACCTGGACCTGCAGAGCTCAGCGTTATACATACATAGTATTATAATGATCTCTTTATCTTCAGTCTCTACTTTCGGCCGGTGGGATTAGCATACGGGAAGACGTTCCATTACATTGCAGCAAAACATGATTCAGGTTTACCTTTTTCAGTATGTGTGTTGCCCCCATAGGTTGCCCCTTTCACACCAACGCGGTTCGAGGGCCGGTTCGGAGCTAGAGCCTGAAAAGCACCGGTTTTTCCTGTTCACACCGCAGCGGAGTCGCCTCTAAGCTCCGAAAACCGGAGTTGCGGTCGAATAGTCCAAAAATCAGCTCCTATCGTCTATCCCTATCGTCTATCCCTATCGTCTATCCCTATCGTCTAACCCTTGACCTCGGAGTGAAACGTCACGGGGTTAAGGGATAGTGGATAGGAGAATTCAAAAGGATTTAGGAGAAGAGACTGCGGTACTTTAGAGAATCGACTGCACTTTCACTATCCGACGTGTTTATGATGCGCCAGCAGAGGTCATAAATGTGCGCCTGCTGCTGTGGGGAAACTATGGAAACTACAGTTTTCTATACAGCGGACTACAACATGGATGTTTAATAAGAACGAGGGACTACTGTAAACTCATCTAGAGACTCTGCACCGTGCTCTGATGCTGTTATGCTTTATGAACGGGGACAACAGAGAAACATATTCTTCATGACCAAAGTTGGAATTGAAATAAAAAAGGAAAGTGAAACTTATGCTCGTCACCCTCTCCCTCCGGTCCACATTAATACAAATGATCCCAATACATATGATTGTATGAAAAGATCTTAAAATCAATACAAATGTATTTATTATAAACGTTAGTCCTTAACATCTATCACTGTGTATATCACCATTCAAACATCTTTTAAAAGTTGAACAAACCCCACACAGCTCAGTAAAGACTGTGAAATGTTGACTTTATTTGATCATTTCAGTAAAAGGGGAGGCGTGTGGTGCAGTGGGTTGTGCGTTCGTGTTCGGAACCGGGGGTCACAGGTTCAAACCCCACTGCAGTCAGCATGTCGTTGTGTCCCTGAGACACTTCACCCCATATTGCTCCTGTGGGGATTGCCCACAGTAGTGAGTATGTAAGTCGCTTTGGATAAAAGCTTCTAACAAGTAACATGTAATGTAATGTAAAAACTAACGTTCATATTTCTCTTTTTGATTATAATACTGATGAACGTTGAAAACAAAGCACTTTGGCAAGTTACCACATACGTTTTAAAAAGCTTAATAAGCACCGTAACTTTCATGATATCATTTATCGGTCATAATCGGTTGTTTCCGTGAACAGCAAATGCTGCGGCCGCAAGGCATTGTGGGGCAGCATTTTCTCCTCTCCTTTCGTAAAGGGAGGTCCAGTGGTTCCTAAGCTAAAGGAGGTTATAAAGGAAGTTTGAAACCTCCTTTCCTTTCATCTAGAGCAGGGGTTTTCAAAGTGTGGGAAGGTGAGCCTCCCCTCAGAGAACATAAGAACAGCCGCGCCCCCCCTCCCAATTATTATTGCTATTATTATTATTATTATTATTATTATTATTATTATTATTATTATTATTATGTTGTTGTTGCTATAATGCAGGGGTATTATTATCCAGTGGAAAGCCCTTACCTACTGGCCTAGTTAAATCAAAGTGGTTACTTTTTTTTGGCTGGGCAGTGTAGTTTTACACACCGTCTTATTTGACTTTCTCAGGACTTAAAACTGTTTTTTGGGGGCAGACCCCCACAAAGAAAACAATATATACACACGTAAGGTCATCATCTTAACAGTTTTGTATGCTCATCCGTGAGCAGAGTATCAAGTTGACATGTCTATTACAGCTGAATGCGGCGATTACCATCTTGTTCAGCAAAACGCCTCACAAACTTATTAAGATCAACAGCTTTAGTGCGTTTTGATTCAATGCTGAGTACAGCCACACTTGACAGTCTCTTCTCTGTCATTGTAGACCGCACCTCATTCCTTCAGTACTTGGGTCCGAATGCTTCTCGTTTTGCGGCGTCCCGTTCAAATGAAATCGCCGCCAATCACATTTCCACGCTCGCGCCAGGCCCGGGGGAGGGGTTACAATACGTGCGTCTTGTGCTGCATTCACTTGCACTCGGACATTAGAGACTTTCTCTCATAAATGTCAGATGAGCCACAACTTTTCTTTCAAAACAAAGCTGCCAACTGGGGTGGCAGCTGGGGTGGCAAGGCCTATTTGTAGGGTGGCAGTTGCCACCCCATGCCACCCCGGTAGATCCGCCCATGGTTGACCGGTACTTGCTTTTGATCAAAGTCAATGCGGAAAACCCGCACTCACACAGGTAGGCGGAGGTGAAGGGAATGAGCACTTTTACAGCCTTTTTGGCGAGGTGGGGGAACTCGGTCTCCACAGACAAAAGTGTGCAAGTGACGTTTTCTGCCAGACGCTGTCTCCTCTCTCACTTTAGGTAACTTCACTAAAAATGTATCCATGATCCAACTTTGGTCATGAAGAATATGTTTCTCTGTTGTCCCCGTTCATAAAGCATAAAACAACAGCATCAGAGCACGGTGCAGAGTCTCTAGATGAGTTTACAGTAGTTCCTCGTTCTTATTAAACATCCATGTTGTAGTCCGCTGTATAGAGAGGCGAAGTCCCTCCCTTTCCGGGGGAGCTCCATGGGACCTTATTTCGGAAAAATTATGTATTGAAGTCAATGGCGAGAGAAAGATTATCTTTCGATCC